>NW_008825566.1:1208136-1211190 GCF_000699105.1 Pygoscelis adeliae | reverse complement strand
TCCTCATCCATCCCCAGGCAGAGCTCCATGCACTCCAGCTGGTCATTGACCTAGAGGGCGACACCCCCTCCTCGTCTCCCTTACCTGTCCTTCCTAAAGAGCCTGTATCCCTCCATCCCAACACTCCAGTCATAGGAGCCATCCCACCACATCTCCGTGATGCCAATAAGTTCATAGCCCTGCAGGCATGCGCACGTCTGACTCCTCTTGTTTATTCCCCAATGCTACATGTGTTAAATGCATAGATGCATTTAAGTTGGGCCCCCGATGAAGCTGTCTTACTGGCTGGAGTTCCTTTGTGCTGCTCTTCAGGTGCTCTCCTGGTGACCTGTGTTCCTTCTCCAGGCTCTGGGCATCTATTGCTGCCACTGGCATTAAGCTGGTAGGAGGGGGATGGATTGAGGTTCCCCTCCCCTGGCATCTCTGGTTTAAAGTCCTCTTCACCAGTTTCAAGCTAAATTGTTTACAGGGTGGCTAAGCTATTTAGCTAAATAGTAATTAGCTTTTTATATCTTTTCCTGTCTGAATGTACTTCTACCATACCTCATGTTTTACTCTATAGTACCTAAGTAATGATATATCCTAGTTACCATCAAACATTCAAATATATTCCACCTGGAAATACTTTATTTTCATTCAACTTCTCTAAATCTTTACTCTTCTCACAGAAACTATTTTACAGTGACTTTAACATAAGTCACCAAAATATTGTTATTCTGAGGCTTGGACAATTCCCTCTCAACATGGTTGAACCTAATTTACATACATAATCTTGCAGTGTCTAATTGCATATCTTAATGATATATCTGGTCTCTGAGGGTACTGACATGCAAGATTTCCTAGCTTATTAGGATACCGAAGGAGAAAAAAAAAAGAAGAAAAGAGAAAATTCAGTGTATATTGACTGAAAATTAATTCTAATTGTGATCAGGTTGAGTGTTAAGGAATAAGATTAACAAATTTAAGGAGGAAAGAACAACATTATTCAGAAGGATAAGGAAAAATAAAGGCAGCTAGACAAGGTGTCCTGGTTTTGGCAGGGATAGAGTTAATTTCCTTCCTAAAACTTTTAAGAGAGGTAAATGGTAGATAACAATATGATGAACTGAAGTTTTCTTTACTGACAACCCACAGTCTGGAGGTAACTACTTTATATCATCCAGCCACACCTAACTAGAAGTAACACCAGCAGTCCTTATGGCTAGAGGATGAGAAAAAATGCTTAAAAAAATTTCCCTTAGGAATGGCACAATAAACATAAAAAGAAGGTATTTGTAGATTTTTATAAAGAATAAGCTTTAAAAATTGCAGTGAGTGATTTCTGTATGTTAATAGTTTTTGTCAGTTTACAGGAATAAATATGGCCCTCTATATGTTTTCTAATTTATTTCAGTATGAGTTTAAGGAACTGTGATGCTTGAAACCCATCACTGAAAACTTGACTTCTTGAGTAAGTAGAGGTTTTATTTCTGGCCCTGTTTAAAATTTAAAGACATATTGGAATTCATAATTCTAACTATGGCAGATGGCTATCAGCAGGATTAAAAAAAAAACATAATGAGAACATTGTCAGAAGTATATTAGAAGCATACTTGGAAAATTGAATCACTACTTGAAGGAAATAGATTTACAGTTGATTAAAGGACCACAGAGATATTTGAGAGAAATGCAGAAAGTTGTGCTGAGGAAAAGTGCTAATTTTTATATCAGAATGAGAAACAGAGGAATAAGCTGATAGAAACAGTAGATGTTTGTACCTATTGATACTATACCTGGGGAAAAAAAATAGTGTTAAACTATGAGCCACAGATATTAAGATAGAGAAGAAAAGGTTATTTGTTTGGACAAGCTCTAAACTAACTAGAGAAAGCGTCTGAACTTCTTTGGATTTGTAATTCCTCAGAAGGTTACAAGGAGGAGGAAACATTTATATTTGTCCCAGGAAAACTGAGATACTCAGCACAAAGGGAAAGAAAGTGGCTGTGTGGTTGTCACAGGTATTGAAGGAAGTCATCCTCCCAGGATCATTCAGATGATTCAGACATAGGGTAGATGATCATCCTAGAATGTATTTTAGAACCTCTGATAACTTCAACTTCTGCATACAGAAGATTTTATTTATTTTCCTGAGATTCAGCTTTCCTAGCCTGTCTCACAGAGTGTATTTATTCAGTTAAGCAAATGATGCTAGCTGCAGTACCTTGCTAATTAAAATAGATATGAGATAAGGGAGAATGAAGATCATAGTCGAGGTCACACAGAAAATTTCTGCCTCAAATTACATCCTTTTTCTGCTATGTGCATGCTATTATGACTATTATTATGAAAAAGACAAAAAATCAATGGGTTATTCTTGTGAACCAAGGACCTGGCCTGCACTGCATTTATCACAGGAACTCTGAAAAAATGAAGTAATTAAGGACATAATTAACTTAGGATTAGTGGCCTGACTGACTCCAGTGCTTCACATGTGAAAAACTTGCCTGAATGAAGTCAAAGAGAAAACACCTGTTGACTTGAATGGAAATTATTTTTCCCAATTCTCGTCACAGGGTATTAATAAGCAGCCTAATATAGAATCATAGAATGATTAAGGTTGGAAAAGACCTCTAAGATCATCGAGTCCAACCGTCAGCCCAACACCACCATGCCCACTAAACCATGTCCCTGAGCGCCTCATCTACACATCTTTTAAATACTTCCAGGGATGGTGACTCAACTACTTCCCTGGGCAGCCTGGTCCAATGTTTAACCACTCTTTCAGTAAAGAAATTTTTCCTCATTGCCCAAAGTATTTTTTTAAGGAATGACAAACTTTAATTATCCTGTCCATCCACTTCTATATGCTGTCACAGAAAGATTAATTAAAATAATCACAGGTGTGTTGTTTATAACACAAGATAAAGTGTTTAACTATATATGTGCAAATTTTAAAGAGCTGATTTTACTTCTCAAATATTTATTGAACTATTACACCAGTTGTATTAGCCTCACCTGTTGTCAAATGCATTAGCAAGGTTTTTTTTAGTACATGCAAATAATTCTGGAAAATCA
>NW_008825566.1:1204631-1208124 GCF_000699105.1 Pygoscelis adeliae | reverse complement strand
TCAGTACAAAGCTATTTTCTTTCCTCTGTATATCATCTTTTTGTTTCAGTACCCTTTTGGTAGCATGATCTGGCTTTTTGTAACATACACTCACACAAAGGCTTTGTTCCTCCAAGAACTGAAACTGCTCAGCACTTCTGAAAACTAGGCCCAAAAAAGAACAAAACAATACCAAAGAAATCATTACAGTCCTTATTTTGTGAGTAGTGATTGCTTATCTGACAGGTTGATGTTAAACTACAATGGAGCATTTTGACGCAAATAAGAGCTAATTATCCAGCACTCTCCAATTTTTCCACCACAGAAGAATAAAATAAATGCAGCAATGAAAGTCTATTCACATGTCTGAAAACCAGGGCTGAAATCCCAACCACTAAAATTTAGCAGCAGGCTTTCTTTGACAATTATTGTTGGGATTTCATTATGGCATTATAAATATTGCAGCTGTGAAAACTAGTAAAAAATATTAGGAAACTGTCAAGGGCCACCTTTGCTTTTAGATATGGCCTGTGATTTTGGCTCTGAGAGCTTTGTAAACATAGTTTGCGTTGTCTCTCATTTTCAGCTGTTACAGATGCTTAATTTTTACCTCCTCCTCACAAATATGACCAGGAAATCTTAGAACTCCCAACAACTTCTGAATTGTGGTGTCACAACCCAACACAGAATAAAGAAAAAAAAATATATGTGAAGACTTAGTAGAATGCTTTTTGATTTTCCTTTAATCGTACTGTAGCTTTCTGTGATAATTGTAGGAGTACTTTTTAAAAAGTGCTGCATGTGGCATCTTTTGGGATAGCAAGGTTGAGTAGCTACCATCAGACATAGCTAATAGCTGCCCCTTAGACAGATGCACTCATAGTTTCCATTTCCTGCTCCCATACCTCTTCCAATGTGAAGAACTGGATTGACTGACAGGGCACAAACCCAGAAAACACTTGGAGTGAGATTCCCTAGAGCAGACATAGCTCTCTTCATCTGAACTAGTTGACTGATGTCCTTTTATAGGTAACAGAGAGAAATAGGCTGTCTTAGAACATGATTCATCTGACATTTTGGACGTTTATTTTGGTGTGAGATGAATCACAAGAAAAGAGTGTTTATTTCTTTCCATTGACATTATCAAAAGTCTAGACAACTAGTTCAGACGTAGATGTCTATATTTATCCTGATTAATCCTGCTCATGGAGGCAAAATAATCCCTGCAGGGTTTGAAATTAAAATCTGTGGTTGTATTCAGGAAAAGAAGTAGAGTGAGAAAGCCATACACATCTAGAAAGAGCCTGCTGTGTACAGGAATTATTTTTGAAACCTGGGAAGAAATTTTATCCAATTTAGCTTGGATTGAAATATAGACTTAAGTGAGACTAAATGTGTCTGGATGCTTTTGGCTGGGTGATTACTTTTTAACAATTTTTTATAGTAGAACTTTATTACAGCTGCTAAATAAAACATGCTATTTTTCAAAGACCTTTCGTGAAGTTCGCTTGTCTTTGCTCCTGAAAATGGAGGTGTAGCTGCCTGTAACCCAGAAACAAGGTAACAAGCTGCTGACATGTAGGCACCATTCTGGCTGGATATAAAAAACTTCGAAAGATTTCATTTCAAGACAATCAAGAACAAGAAGCTCAGTTGACCACTGGGAAGACTTCTGGAGGGAGAAGGCAAAGTACAGAAAGAGTAACTAACTCCAAAGTAGTGACAAAAGATGAATGGATAGGTTAGAAAATAATGCACAACACTAAATCAAATTCTGATTGTGACTATTTCTATTCCTTTCAGACTCCTGGAATAATTTTGTAGTGTTTCAAATTACTATAGCCTGACCTGGTATCTTTTTGGTTAATCCAGGCATCTGAAAGCTGCTCTGATGGTCTGAGCAAGCAAAAGGCTTTACTGTTTTATTTGAGCTACAGATGTGCGTGTATGGCTGAGACGAATTGCCTTGTGCCTTATTGGCTACACTTACAGTGGTAGAGTCAAAAGTGTGAGGAAGCAAGGCTGAGCACTGGCACATGACTGACTAGGTCATTAATTCCTCTGTTGTAGCTTTGGCTTGGGCAAGGTAGCATGAGTATAGTTTAAGAGCTTAGCATGAGCCAGGGACCATTTTCATCACATAGTTTGGATGCTACCATCCTCTTAAGAGAGGTAAAAGAAATTATCTGCCTTTGATGCGATACAATTTATGCTGGTCCACTCAGTCTCAAGGCTAGAGAAGAAAAATTCCATTGTTTCCTATACGATTATCAGCATCATGGTCGTGTTCAGTTTTCCTGTCTGGTGGTCTTTTTGTGTGGGTCACTATATTCATTTGAGTATTACGGGCTGGGCTGTAAATAGTCTATAGAATATGCTTTTAGTTTTCCAGGAAACTGAGTTTGGGTTTCTTGCAAAACACATCTATATACTTTTTCACCTTAGAGCTCAAAGAAACTTCAAAATGTGCCACTGGGCCTGGTATGCCTAGGGCTGACTGATTAATGCAGTGTCTGCCTGTGTCTGCCTTGCATCAGTAAATGTGTCAAGGATTAAACCTGAGTAATCAGAAACAGTTAAGCATTAGAAATAAATTTGATATGCTGCATGGGCCTGAAACAGTGACATTTTAAAAGGTGTTTTATTAAAAGTTTATGGTATTGTTTCATCTATTATTTCTCCAGTGGGACTTTTACAGAAATAATTATATTTGTGACATTATGACTACTGTATAATTCGGTGCCATCATATATAAATTTAACAATACAGTTATATCACTGGGCCAGACTTTCTGAAGTCAGGATCATTGTAAAAAATCATGAGGTGTGCCTTTTGTCTATTTCGGTCACAAACTTATGACACAGAGATGAGAATCTATATCCGATACCCCATTGGATTGGGAATTGAGTCATTAGCACACCCAATTTGCTTCCATTGTCAAAATCTAGCAGTTTAAATGGAAAAGTAAAAATATGTTGGTATGTTTTTATAAAGAGGGAAATAAGGGCAATTTTTTACCTAAAATGAAGTTTTAAAAAATTATAGTAATTCTATTAGTTTTAATTGTCTGATAGTTTAAGAGTGTAATAGTTGTAATAGTTTTAGAAATTCGTAAGACAAAATCATAGAATCATAGAATCATAGAATCATTAAGGTTGGAAAAGATCTCTAAGATCATTGAGTCCTACTGTTGACACAACACCACCATGCCCACTAAACCACATCCCTAAGTGCCTCATCTACATGTCTTTTAAATACTTCCAGGGATGGTGACTCAACCACTTCCCTGCGCAGCCTATTCCAATGTTTAACCACTCTTTCAGTAAAGACATTTTTCCTCACGTCCAATCTAAACCTCCCCTGGCACAACTTGAGGCCATTTCCTCTCGTCCTTTCGCCAGTTACTTGGGAGAAGAGACCCACACCCACCTCGCTACAACCTCCTTTCAGGTAGCTGTAGAGAGCGATGAGGTCTCCCCTCAGCCTCCTTTTCTCCAGGCTAAACAACGCCAGT
>NW_008825566.1:1192803-1203774 GCF_000699105.1 Pygoscelis adeliae | reverse complement strand
TTCATGAACCCGTGCTGGCTGGGCCTGATCCCCTGGTTGTCCCGCACCTGCCTTGTGAGCGCCCTCAAGACGAACCGCTCCATAATCTTCCCCGGCACTGAGGTCAGGCTGATAGGCCTGTAGTTCCCTGGATTGTCCTTCCAGCCCTTCTTGTAGATGGGCGTCACATTGGCGTCACATATCACCTTTCTTTTATTCCAACTTCCTCTTTCTCTTTACTTTAGTAGATTTTCCTTTCGTCCCATCACATCTCCCAGTCTCTCAGCCTGCCGCAGTTAGTAATTATTTTTGTTATGTGTTGTCACTCACTTTCTCCTCCTCATTTCCACTTGGTGCCTAATAACCCTGTCATAACCTAGAAATAAAATATAGCCTAGGAAAAAGAAAATATATCATCTTTTTCATATTCCATAGTTTCTGTAGGCGCTGCCAGCTCAGCCTCCCAAGGCTTACCATTTATGCTGTCCTCAAGATGATCATCCTTGAGATGATTCAGCACAGCTGGTCTGGGAGAAAATTCCTGTGGGAGGGCTTCCTGAAGAACAAGGTGATAATGCTGTTATGTAGCAGCTTTGCAGTTGAACCTAAGAAATACTTTAATGCTACAGCAATAGTCCTTTTAAATTCTTAAATACTGTTTTTCGCTCACTCACGCTAATGAAGAGCTGTGTATCATGCAAGTGGGAAATGAATAGCTGATGAAATATTTTGGTAAGTGAAATAGATTAACTTCCAGGAAGAGTAGAATTGATATGAGTGGATGGGAAGAAGGGGTGAGTGAATGGAGCAATATCAAAATGTTTCATAATCTGTCCATATCCAATGGACTCAATGCAGTTCAAATATTCCGATATTACAGCCAAGGTATTTGTGTTAACTCATGCTGTTGCTTGATGTGGTCAGGCACTCATCTGTGTGTACATAACTTTATTTCCTCTACAGTTATTTATTTCTATTTCAATCATGAACAGGGCTCCACTATATCTAAATTTGCAAGTGGTATAAACGAATAGGAGCAGATTTGTAGAGTGATCAGTTGATGTTGTGATCCCAGTGACTCCTCTGCACATATTTCAGAAGGTCTTTGATTCTGACTAATTCTAGCCCTTTCATGTGGACTGAATACCCCATGAGTTCATGGAGCACATCATATGCAGTTCTGGAACACATCTTCTAGTTCAGTTCCATCTGATTTCATCCAGCTCATGGTACTCAAGGGTCATTGTGTGATGTGAACCAAAGCATGGTAGATGACCAGGGATGACCAGGAGATCCACTTCAAAAGTGCACTCCTGTTCTGAACTGAAACACTAAGGGAGATGTCACCACTGTGTACCAAGAATACAAATCACATTCATATGACACAAATCATATTTTCTGCTATGAGTATATTACAGGTCTTAGTACTAAAACAACAAATGTTTGCAGCAAGGGGAAGGGAAAATGCAAAACGTCAGTAAGCCTTTACCAGTTAGCCAGATAAACAATGCTATCAACATTTCACTTGCCAGATCATTATAAAGTTTTTAACATGTATTTGGAGAACATGGAATTCAAGGAGAAGGGGCTGTGGAGATATTTATGTGGCATTGCTCTTTTCAAAGGAGGAGGTGCTTGAACAAAAATTTGTCATATGAGACAACAATTTGTACTAGGCTATATTTATATTAAATTTTTAATGGAGAATGCTGTTTAAATTGGATTATTGCATACACTTTTTCTGGAATGTATTTATTTGCTTAAATTTGCTTTGTGTACCAGATTTTACACTCTTAACCCATAAACTACTTTATACTCCAATGATAACTTACATTCATAACAATAGGGTTATGTTTTGCAGTCTTTAAGCCATTGGCAAAGAAATTCTATGGTTTTCAAAGAAAAGTTTTGGAATTTTGACCTGTGTTTTTTGTAAATAAATAAAAAATCACTTCATGAAAGAATACATCTTTCTGAAACATTAAAATGGTGTGCCTCTTATTCTCTGCAAGTCAACAAAGTCACAGTCATTAGAGTTGGAGAAGCTATCAGCCAGCTATCTGTAAAAATTAATGTACAATATCAAAGAGTTTATAAGAAAAAGCAGTTAACTGTGTGTTCAAGTTCATTTATTTAATTCCATTTTTCTGTGAAATCATATTAAATGAGAACTAAAGGTTTTAGACTTCACTATTTGAAGTCTTCTCAAATAAACATACTTTACACTTTATGATATAGTGTAATATATAAAAATATGTTTCATTAAGGATGACTGAGTTCATCTTTCCTATATACACTCATATGTTCAGATTCTTTAGGCTTTAATCAGACTATAAAGGCAGTATATTGTAGGGTTAATTTAGCTTCTTTATCTCCTAAATACAGCAGAGCAGAGCCCTTTTCTGTCAACACCAAGACTGATTATTATGCCTTGATAGAAGTTCCTTAGAAGATCAGACATACCAGTATAAATAAACACTCAGTCTCTAGAAGAAAATTATAGTGCATCATGCAGATAGCATTGGTAATTATTCAGAATGCCTTACCTGTTGAGGAACCAAAACAAGGAATCCTGAAATAAAGTACATGCACAGGATAATTTGCACTAGTTATAGATTATTTACCTGGGGAACACTTTGTTCGGCTATAATTATCTTCTGGAATACTTTATGAAGTAGTGTCTTAGTCAAAAGCATAATGAAGTAAATTCTAGGACTATCATTCATTCATTAGAGGAATGAGAAATTTAGAATTACCATATCTTAGATTGGCAGTAATATGCAAAAATACTAATTTGAAACCTGAGCATAAATGATTGTTTTAGAATTGTTGCCCTGACTTCAGAGTGGCCAGGAGACTTTTCATGTTTTGGAATGGGTTATTCTCCTGCTGACAGAGCAGCAATATGTTGATCGAACACATTTCAAGTCCTTTTTCCTTCTGTTTCGGATACACTTGTCATTCCTGTTACTGCTTCTAACAAGAACACGTTGCAGGCATTTAGACCCCTTCAAAGGATCTAGTAAAGCACAGATGGGTTTTAAAACATCACTTAAGCTAACTAGCCTTGGTGATGTTTCTCTTAACATGACTTTGAACCACCTTTTATTTTACAGAACCATTTAATTGCTACCCTGTTCACAGGTATATGAACGTGGGCATAAGACTTGGAGTAAGGATGGCTGTAATACAATGTGTGACTCAAACCAGTTTATTCATTAGAAATTATATTGCTAGCAAAGTGACCACATCTGTTTTTCTGCTACTTCTGGAAGGGGGAAGGGGTGGGGGGGAGAAAAAAATAAACTGTTTTTGAAACAATAAATGAGGCTATAATGTAAATTATTGCCTAAATTCTTCGTTTGAATATCTTAAACAGAAAATCTATCAGGTCCATCTGTAAAGATACATTTTAGTGCCTTAAGTAACTGGAATTACTGTTTTCACATCTTAGGCACTCCATCATTAAATAGAATCAAATGGTCTAAACTGTTGCATTTATCTGCTCAACTATGTGTGTTTATTTACTCTCTATCTATAGAAGCCCCCAAATACCACTTCACCTTACATAGGTCTATCCCTTCACAAAAAGATAACACGGTCTAAGGACAAATTCTGCCACCACATGCTCTTAGACAAACCTATTGCAAGAAAGGGAATAAGAATTCACTGTTCTGATACATAGTTCAAAAAAGTAGGTAGAATTGTCATCATGAAATTGGGGTGTCTTTGTCAGATATGTTTTAATCTTCACCCTCTTTTTTTGTTAAGTACTGCCAGTTCAAACAAGGTTGTAATTACAGTCTCAAAATGCAGTTGTAAGACCACTTAGAGGGATATTATACACCAACCCTGAAAATCCTTTTTAAAAAAACCTCAAAATATTGGGCTTTAACTTCCAACAACTTTATGAATGTGTTGTTTGCTTTAAACTGTCCTTTAGCAAAGTGGATGCTCTTGTGACTCCTAGAATATGTTTTTAAAAGTTATGATGAAATGCCCACAGTATGAATGCATGCACTTGCATATAGAAATGTTTGCAAGCATGTGTAAGCAACCCATAAACTCATTTAAGAAAATGTCACCAAGCAAGTGATAAGTAAAGAAATGGAAATGCAAATCCAAATGTCCACATCCTAAAGCCTTGTGGAGATACTAAGCAAGTTCCAAATGTTTGTAAGAAGTGAGAAGAGAGTGGACACTAAACCACAGACACCAGAAAGTCTTGTGTCCTTGAGATGTATGATGCTTCTCCTGAGGGAAGTGAGGCACCACAATACGGAGCTAAACTTCCCCTGCAGAGCCGGTTGCAGCCACGGAGGCTCAGAGCTAGGCTGTACCTGTGTTCTGTGTGCAAGGCAGGACAGCAGTTTCCTCACTCTTGGCCCTCTATTTGGCACGTCCATGCAGTGACAGACATAACCGAGTCTTGTTTCCAGACTTTGACAGTGTCTTTTATTATATCTGGAGCAATTTGGATTTTAATTCAACCAAATAACCTTTTTTCTTTGAAAAATCTCATTAATAATGGCATTATTTGTCATACATAATAAGGTTTAATTGCACTGTTTAAAACCCCATAGTGCTTAAGTTAGAGTAATTTTAATCTAAATGGCAAGTCAATGGGTTTCAAAATAAATTGCACTTGCAGATTTTTATGCCAGCATTTCTTTTACTTAATATTGTAAATGGTGCTTTATTTGAAAGTGTTCTCTGTTTACCAAAATTATTATGTTCTAACATGCATGCAGAAGACATTTAAATGGCATTTGTAAGTCAGAGACTCAATTTGGAAAACTGTATGCCACTTATAACTGAATACAGACTGAAAAATCATATACAGTACAACTCTGATTACATTTCGATTTGGGAAAAACAATATTTAGATTCTTATCCCCAATCAGAATCTACATAGAGGACCCTAGTAATCAATTTAAAAGTGCCACTTCCCATTTCCAAATTTTTCCTCATATCCTATATCTTCTTTCAAGATCATTTAAAACCTTATCTACATATTCTATCCACAAATCTCTGGCCAAATATGCTGGCATTTGTCAAAACAAGCTGCTGTCTCTATAAAGGACAGTGTGGGTATGGGGGTAATAAGAGAAAGTCCAATAAGCTCAGAGAAGTTACCTTTTTTTCAGTGAATGACTTTGTTTTTCTTACAGACTTTCTATTCCCTGATTTTGAGACAAAAAGATGATCTTTCCTAGAGGTTTGACACACCAGGAGTTAGCAAAACCCCTGTTACTTTGGTGTGGGTTTGGAGAGTGAAGTCTAAACACTGCCTCACTTAGACAAAGTGAACACTGATAATTTTAGGCTTGGCTTCAGAACTACATCAATACATAATCATAGTCCTTACATAATACTAGAAATATTCTTTAGTGGATTGATTAAATGGCCTTACCCTGACCAATGATCAAACACTGGAAATGTATAGGTCATTACAGAAGGTAACTGCAGAAAATGGTAAATCATGTTATGTGTTTTGTTTACTGAAGATATCTTGCAGCATACAGTGTTAACCTTTGGCTGATAAATAAGGGATAGCATTTTAAATAATCATGGACACTGTTAGGAGTTTTGAAAAATACTTTGCCACTCACCTAGCCCTTCATCACTCTCAAAATTACATGTTTTTTACAGAAACTTTTTCTTGGATACTCAAGAGAATGTTGATTTAGCATTAAAGTCTTTCTAAAATAATAATTCCAAAACCACCGGTAGGGCAGGGATTATAAACAAACTGATTTTAGACTTTTGCAAATGCCTCACAATCAGAGTAGAATGATATTAGAGCTGTGGAAAGCTCAGCAGTTCCACTTGTCAAGGGATTTCAATGGTTTCATGGCCATGGGGTTTTTATTCAGTTCACTCTGTGCACTTTTCCACTCCCAGTTCCACTTCTGTTGCCTTGAGCTCTGTTCAGAAATCATGTGCTCCAGCCATCTTCAAGTTTATCAACATCTTCTTGTATTTGGGGAACCAAAAACTGCAACAGTATTCCAGGTGTGACCTAACAAGTGCTAAGTAGAGATGGGGATGGTTACTTCCCTTAGTCTCCCGGCTGTGCTCATGGTCATACAGCCCAGGATGCAGTTAGCCTATCATGCTGCCTAGGTTTAATGCTCCAGCTTGTGCCCAGAGGATCCCAGGGGCCTTTTCAGCAGAGCTGCTCCCCAGCCAGGCAGTGCCCAGCCTGTACCACCTTAGGGTGATATGTAATATGTAATATGCATATGTATATGTAATATGTATTTGTAATATGTAGTTCTACAGAGAGTTAAAAATCTATAGAACTGTGATATCTTTTCCATTGTGGGAAGTTTATAGCTAACAAGAAGAAACAAAAATTTGCTTTTCATAAACCTGTCTTTTCTAATACTGGCAGACAAGAGATAAAACCAGTGCGGCAGAAATATTCAACTTCATGTGCAATTGTGCTATTAAGAATAACAACTGCAGCATCACTGAGGATGAGTTATTACATTCCCAATAGGCCCATCACTAAATGCACCGGTTGTGATACACGCAATGTCGTAGGAAGAATCCTCACAAACCTTAACATGCAGTTGCCAGGACTGGTGGGAAATGAAATGAATTGCCTGTCTAGACGGTGAAGCTCATTACTACAGGAAGAAATTTAGGCTTCCAAAATGAAAAATACCAGAAAGGATTGAATATTCATTTGAATTATCAAGAATTATTACAGTGAAACACAACATAAATATTGGAATATCAGACCTTGTCCTTTATATGGAATATCAGTCTAAACCCATTAGAGATCAAAAGGAAAATAGAGAAGCGAAATCACTTTCATATCATTGGTCTGAACCAATATTACAATTTCTGTAAGGAAGAGAGCTGCTATTCATTGTCTGGGTTCAGAAATGACTAAAAAACAGATAGCTCTCTGATTAAGTATTCCAATATTTAAAAGGTAATGTGGGTAGGTATACCTTTAGGGATAAGCAATAGCAATTGTTCAGCCAAAAATGGTGAAGGAGGATGCTGTATATAATTTTCTCAGATACCTCAAAAAAAGTAAAAAAAAAAGTAAAAGAAAAAAAAAGTCATTTCCCCATATTTCTGCAAGAACCAAAACACTGAGCGAGAGGAAAGTAAGCAATAACATCTATCAAGGAACCTCATCTCACACAGCAGGTAAATGGCTTTCTTATTAGACAAACAACAATATTAGTAAAATACAAGGGGCTGCAGACACTCATTCATACTGAGCCTCAAGCCATCAGGAGTTGGTGGCAGCAGTGATTATATCAACAGAATCTATTATAATGTTCCCCTCAGTGCCCTCTGCTGACTAGCTGACTTTAATAATCATAAACTGCAGGACACTATTTGTGAAATAACTATTACCGTTGAACTTTATCTCTGTAAGTAAATATGTATTTAATGAAAAACTCCTCTGGAGCAGGAGTGTAAAAATATGGTTGCTCTTGCCTGTCTTGTAAAGATATTTCTCTTTGGTGGATGGTATTGTGAGAATTCATACACTTCGTTTTCTCTCAATACTGTTATCAGTTATGGAGTCATCAAATAAATGCCATCGCAGTTGTTATGTCATTAACAGAACAGTGATTATCTGTAATGAAACCACAAACACAAACTTTCTTGGCCTTTAGTAAAAAACCTACCTCTCTATGTAGAGGCCTCAAGAGAGGCTGAAACTAGATTTTTTTTTGGAGTGACTAAGTTGATATTTTGGTTTGGTTCAGACCTTGTTGATCAGAAATCAGGAGCTGGAATATTTCTAAATATATTAGGGAATTCAGCTGTAGATTAGGATGCCAAGGGTTCAAAGGAAAACAATCCACCTGCTGTTCTGCATGCTGTGAATACAAAATGAGATCAAGCTTTATAAAAAAATTTGGCTTGAGGTAGAGCACATGGGTGATAGCAAACCTCAGTGACCAGGGCTTACTCTAAAGTGTCTGTCCTTTCCCACTTTATGGATTATAAGAATACTTGGATGCTTTGGTAATCCTCAGCTCAAAACTTTGAGTCATCTAAATTTCTTCTAGTGCTGCTGATGCAGCTGGCTGTGCAAATCAAGCTACCTTGTATATTTGTATCCTAATTGATAAATCCCTCTTCTTCCCCCAGAAATATTGCTCTCTCATAGGAGGCCACTTGTAGAGGGAATAAGGAAAGAGTTAGCCAATACCAGCCTTCTCCTCTGCCTCTTCCCTGGACCAGCCCCGTGGTGAGGGCATTTTCATGTGGTTTTATCTGAAATCCAAATATCACAGCTGCATGTGTCTTCAGATTGAAGGAAAATTTAATATCACTCCTTGTGAATTGATTCCGTGGAGATTCATGTTGCTCTAATTTTCAGCTACCTAAATTTCTGGTGGGATGGATAAAAGGGGCAATGAGGGTGGCAAATTCAAGCTAGTTTCTCCTACTGTGAATGCTAAGAAAGGTCAGCTGGAATGTGTGAATACATCTAGCAGCAGTGGAAATTAATAAGCTCCACAAAACAGGATCTCCCATTCAATTTATATTTTATGTTCTTCAGCAATGAGCTGTATAGCCTTCCTGGAAAGTTGCCAAAATTTGAATTACATTATCTGTACTGATTTACAGGACATATCTGGGAGTGGCAGTGTAGAAAAGTTCTGTACTGGGAAGTAAGTCCTAAAATTATATTGTCTGGGAATGTAAAGAGTCATTGCTGCCTCTCTGAGTTTAAGAACTCCATGCACCGTAGATTTATCATTCAAAGTCATCGTTATTTATAATTTTAAGAACACATTGTCAATTTCTGCAGTGGTTATTCACTCTGCCTGTCTGTGGATATAATGAACAAAGCAGCAGGTATACCCATTTTTTCTACCTTTGTGTCTTTGATAGAGTCTGCATGAGAGAAGCGATACCTGTCATATCCCAAAGAATAGTTTTTGCTAATACAATTCATTCAAAACATCTCAAAGCAGAAAGGAATTGATTAGCGTCCAACAGACTTCATATAATTTATACTTTATCATGCTCCAGCCATTACCGGTGCAGTGCTAGTCAGGGAACAGCCAGAAGCTGAAACAGTTCAAGTGTCTTCAACTTTTTCTCAGCTGGATAAGCCTGTATTTACTGGATGTTATAAAGGGGATACAGCGCCCATTCTCCCTTCAGACCCCTTTCTTTCCTCATTCATCCTGTTTGCTCAGGAGGCCATATAACACAGCAAAAGTTGTGGGGTTGCATAACTGTGGCACTGCAATTTCAGCTATGTTACCATCATGTGGAGCAAGGCCTGGACCTCGTAGGCACTGAGCCTTGTCTCACAAAAACATGAGGATGAAGTGCTCATTCACAGGGCTTTTGAAGCCTTTCTTAAGTGCATAACGATGGAAGATAGTGGCTCAGAAAATTGCCTTTTAAGGATTTTTTCTTATTTTCTCTCTTCTTTTCTGCCTACAGCAGGAACAACCACAACAACTTTATGGTAATTTTGATATGGGAATTTTCAGGGTAGTTATGACAGTGAAACTCCTGCAGAGTTCAGAAATAAGGATATTAGAAGTTTCTTCACAGACTTGATTCCCATCATATTACCATGCATTGATGCACACAGTATCTCTGTAAGGTCATGAAACATTATTGATTATTATTGCTGTTCTGTTTTTCAGGAACTGAGAGGGAAATTAAATTATCTGAGGTTGCAGAACCAGAACTCAGGTTTGTCCCCTTGTCTTTGTGTTTGAGCTTGTCCTTTAACCACAAGCTAATGCAGTCTCTACTTTTTACAAACAAAATGTAAAAAAAGTATTTTTGGCATAAGGCATTGACATGGTTTATAAGGGGCAAAAAGTCCCTTATAGCTGTGGATGTAGGTCAAACTCCAGGTCACAGCTGAGAGGGAAAGCTACAGCAAGTTTAGTGTTTTCATATAGGCTCATGCACATTTGGTCTAGATGGAGTGAGCTCAAGCGGGGAAAGCTGCAGCCTGGCTTCACTTCTTCCTTACCTCTATGTGAGTTGCTCCTGGGTTCATTTCCAGTGATGTGGAGGTTGGAGGACTGCTCCTGACCTTATTTTTTGCTTTCTGTTGCAGTCATAAGCTGTAAGGCTTATGGGAGGGATTTGTGGTTGACTGAAGCATCAGTATGTCCCGGTTTTGACGGGGCTAGAGTTAATTTTCTTCCTAGTAGCTGGCATGGTGCTGTGTTTTGGATTTAGCATGAGAACAATGTGATAACACACTGATGTTTAGTTGTTGCTAAGCAGTGTTTATACTAAGTCAAGGACTTTTCAGCTTCCCACACTTTGCCAGTGAAGAGGTGCACAAGAAACTGGGAGGGTGTAGAGCCAGGACAGCTGACTGAAACTGGCCAAAGGGATATTCCATACCATATGATGACATGCTCACTATATAAACTAGGGGGAGTTGGCTGGGGGGCAGCAATTGCTGTTTGGGGACTGGCTGGGCATCAGTCGGTGGGTGGTGAGCAATTGCATTGTGCCTCATTTGTTTTGTATATTCTTCTTCTATTATTATTATTATTATTATTATTTTACTTTATTTCACTTCAATTATTAAACTGTTCTTATCTCAACCCACGAGTTTTCTCACTTTACCCTTGTGATTCTCTTCCCCCCATCCTGCTGGGGGAAGTGGGAGTGAGCGAGCAGCTGTGTGGTGCTCAGTTGCCAACTGCAGCTAAACCACAGCAGTCCTTTGTGGTGCCCAATGTGGGTCTTGAAGGGTTTGAGATAATAAGAGATTAACCAGAACACATTAAGGAATTTATATCTGTTAACAGTTGTGGGTCACAATGTTAATTTATTCACAATATTAGTTTATCTGATCTGCATCATGCTCTTTTTTTTGCTGTACATGTTAAAAATTAGTGTTGGTTTTTGCAGTTTGCTGTGCTCTGCAGTGATTACTGATGTTTTGCCTGGGATATTTGTTATTAAAACACTGACCTTGAGCTTAATCTGGTATTTGAGCTTTGTACTGAAGCC
>NW_008825566.1:1183319-1188267 GCF_000699105.1 Pygoscelis adeliae | reverse complement strand
AAGAGGCTGCCCAGGGAAGTGGTTGAGTCACCATCCCTGGAAGTATTTAAAAGACGGGTAGATGAGGCTCTTAGGGACATGGTTTAGTGGGCATGGTGTTATTGGGTTGACGGTTGGACTCGATGACCTTGGAGGTCTCTTCCAACCTTAACGATTCTATGATTCTACGATTCTATGATTCTACTAGGAAGAAAATTAACTCTAACCCAGCTGAAACCAGGACATGGATGTACTTCTTCCTATGAATGCAGCTTGCAGTGTTTTTAAAAAAGAAAAGAATGTGAACATACACAAGTTTTCATAAAAGCTACACTTTCCTGAATGTAGACACAGTGTGTGTCTGTTTTTCTCTACTATCACCACAGCTTTTTTAGGCCTAAATGTTAAAAAATAACAAACTCAAACTGTGTTTCAGATTACTCAATGTAACTGTCACTACCAATTGCTACAGTTCCTTGAGGGTCATCTTGCAGAACAACAGATAATTTGAAAACATATATATTTATTTTTGCTTCGGGACATGATAATATGACGCCTTATGGTAAGGATATTTGATTTTGATTCTATTTGTGGCGGTGATGACTGAAGATAAGTAGGAAGACAGAATACATTAATGTGTAGCAGAAAAAACTTCACAGTATAAAGGTAATAAATTGATTATATTTCTCTGAAATAAGACAGACCAATTTCCTGCTCCACAATGCTGCTGTTTTGAGTCCTGAAATTCCATGTGTTGTATAAGACTCCATGTTTGATGGTAAAAAAGTCTCCATACTGTAGCAGGAAAGCAATGTGGACCTAAATCCATAATTACTCTTTCAATCAAGGCATTTTCCCCTAAGTTTTTTGAATAAAGAATATAAAATTATACTATCTTCTGAATTTCATTATAATTAAAAACAGACATGGAGGTTGTTGAGGGATATCTGATGAGCTTTATGTTGGGAATAAAAACAAATACTCACAGATGTTCTCAGAAGTGCATCAGGAAGACAAAGAAGTAAATGAAAGTGAAATTAAAGACATCAAAGCTACTGAGAATCTCATGGATGGTATCAGTGTTATATATTTAATTATGTTGTTACACTTGCTGGATATTCTGCTAAGGTATTCAGTTTTTATTGAAAGCACATCAGCCACCTCTTTCTCTGTGATAATATTTTCTCTCCTTAGAGACTACTGCCTTTATCATTCAGATTTTGTAATTTGCTTTTATGATGGGACTCTCTTAAACTCAGTCAAATACTTGGGAAAGAAGCAATAGCTGGTTGCAGCTCTATTCCAGATAGCACCGTCACCTTACTGTCCCAGCACCTGGAAGCACTAAGCACTGAGCTAACCATCTGCCAGATGTAGTTTTCTCTCTCTCCCTCTCATTTTCTGTCTGGGGAGATAGGGAGCTCTATTTACATTGCAGTGTTTTGATCCAGCTTGGGGTTTTACTTTTCCAGATGTTCATTCTTTTATATGTCTAGGCCAGTGAAAGTAGGATCAGAGAAGTGTATGTTGCAGCCAGAGTGAAAAGTGAGAAATTTTGGCTCCTGTGGAAGCTATATGAACACTCCAGTTGGGGCTCATCTCCTCAAAGAAACATGAGGTCCTTAACAGGTAACTCAGTTCTGAGAGGAAGCTCCAAGAACCTGTAGTTTGCTCTAAGGATGTCTTTTAATAAAAGCTTTAGTTCTATGTTATCATTAAAATATTTTTTTTCATAATCTGAAACTCTTGTGCCTTACTTTATAAAACAGCAAAACTCAAGCATTCCAAGGGAAAGACAGGTGAGAGAATCGCCAGATAAAGGACAGACAAGACCGAACCTAGTCATGCTAAAATATGAGGTCTTCCAAAAATGATAGTCAGAAAAGTTTTGTCAAAGACACTTCCTGAATCTTGCTGGGGAAAAATAATTCTCTGTGGTAGCTATTAGAAGATAAATTAATTGCCCTAGAAATGTGTTTTCTTATTTTTCTAAATATGAATACTTATTTTTTATTTAATTTTTACTTAATGCCCCAGCTATGTTGTCTGATTTATATTAATCAGAGATTAAACTTAAATTTCTTCTGGGGAAATTAAATTTTACTTCTTATTGTGTATAGCATGCCTCTATCAATACCTTGAAAGAGTTAGGTTGTGGAGTTGAATTCAGTTTGATGATTAAGCCTAGCTCTTCACCCTACCTTACTTCTCTAGATCCTCACCAAGGACTATTGTGATGTCCAATTCTTTTTCTGATATGAAGGATAGTAGGTCAAATCGTCTTTCTAAAACTTTGTCCACATGGCTTCTAGATAGTAAATTTAATTATTTTTATTATTTTTCTTTAAAAGGAAAGAAATGTTTCTGAAAGTTACACTTACAGCTGATAACAGTCACAGAGACTTAATTTCTCTATTTACTGAGGAATGATATGGGCAGTTTTTCTTCAAACTGTGATTACTCCTCAACTCTGAGCTTTTCATCCTCATTGCTGCAGTGTAAGCCTGCAGGAAAACAGGCATATGAGGAAAAATACTGAGAACTTAGTTGTGATGACTCCTTAAGAGTATGCTCAGAAACTTATCACGTTCTTAGTCCTAGAAATGCCAGCCAAGATGTCTAATAAAGGCAAACATAGCAGATTGCTTGGGCATTTAGGCAGGTATTCGAAATGGAAGGGATAACTGAGACTATCCTAACTGTTTTGCAGAACAGACCACAGAGTCTGACCTAAACTTCAACTAATAATCTGGAAATCTGGTAGCATTTCCAAGCAGATTTTTTGATCAAGAATTTCAGGGATGAGAATGTACATATACAATTTATAATAAAATAATCTATGCATTCTGGCATGGGACATGCTCTATGTGTGCTTTCCCCACAAAAGCTAATGAAATTCTGAACAAAAAAGCTGGTTTTAATTTAAACAATGGGTCTTAATTTCTTTTTTTTCCAACAGTCAGCGCTAATACATATTTTCAGAAAGGTGTCCAGACACTTCTCAGAATTCTGCCACTTGATTCATCAATTTGAATGAAAATCAAACCACATTAAATTCTAATTTTAACTTACATTTTTATTAGTACAGGATATCACAAACCACTCTCTGTGACTTTAATAGTTATTGTAATGCTGTACCTGTTGCCTTATTCATAATATGTAATTTGTGCAGGGTTATTAAAATCATAGTGCAGTACACTTTCTTAATCGTACTTGGAGTTCTGCATTTGTTTCAAACATCCTTGACTTATAAGATTTATTTTCTTCTCTTTGTAAAGTTATACTGTAATAAAACCATTTTTCTGGTATTGGAGGTACAGAACGCTCCATTCGCTTGCCCATACAAAGGCATCTACTGCAATTTAAGATGTCCTAGACTATTCTGTCTGCCTACAAAGGACACAAATCTCCCTGTATTTCTTATGTCATATCTACCGCCTCTGTGCATATGTCTTAGACATGCTAGGCATGAAGAGTCAAATAGCACTAGAAAGTTGTGTGTAGAAAACTGAATTGAGACCAGGAGCACTCCATAACGTGTGATTCATCATATCCAACTTTACCCTGCTAATTATGCTCAAAGTAATGAGTTAAGTTAGTGAAATGAGAACTATACCTCTACAAGGGAATTCAGTCCAATCCAACATGGGGCACAACTCTGTTGCCTAACTATAGGTATTCAGTGACACTTGTGATATCCTGTAGCAATTTACCAGGCCTCCAGTTGCCACAAGAGCCTGGGTCTGTTTTAAGTCCTCTGTCATATCTACTAGGCCCATGTGGGTACCTTGGATACTTAAGGTATAAACACTTGTATTTAGGCAATTGAGTCCTATTCCTAGTGGCTGATTGCTGACCCATATTCTAGGGTCAACTGCCTGTCTTCATCAATCTGTAAAGCTTTATTGACTCGCCTAAACTTAGGCACCTAATGTTAGATGAGATCCCATAGAGAATCAGACATCTATGTGAAGCTGACAAATATGACAATATGACACAAGAACTACAGGATATCTATATCCTTCTGAATGAGCATGGAGATGCCAAGTGAGATACTGTAGGTCTTCTTAGATGATCGTAGACCGTTACCGCATGACTATAGTCAACTCAGCTTATTCTCACAGAGTGGCAGTATGGTCACCTCTTGCCTCTGTGTCATAAATAGTATATTGATAATTTATGCACTTACAGATCCGTGAAGTATTGTTATTTGCTATGTATTAGCTTGGATGTTTTGGGTGGTTGGAGTTGGGTTATTTGTGTTATCATGTACCAAACCTTTATATATAATATGATTATAAGCAATAGACATGTTAGAGTTAGTAAAATCACAAATGGGTGAAGCATGAGATTAAAAAATCCCGTTGCTGTTGGTGACCATCCAAGAAGTGTTTCCCACCAATGGTGTTCTCCATCCTTCTTCCCTCTTTCCAAGACATGGTGTATCTCTTCTATATCATGATGAACAGTGATTAGAGCTTTGTGTCCATCATTTCAGATGCATTCTAGCAGTTAACACAGATCATCGTGTTGTAGTAGTTTCTTCACCAGTGTAAGATTCATTCCCACGGGGGTAGGCAATAAATCTTGACTCAGTGTATAATTAGATTGTAACAACTGATAAGACATAACAGGACTTGAATAATTAAAGTTGCATCCCACAACTTTAGTAAAGTTACAAACACAAATATTTGAGTGATTGCTTGTATCTACAGTAACGTTATCTACAAATATAAAATCACAAAGGGTTCTCATACAAACACATCCTTTTCCAATATATACAAGCACAGTTTCAGGGGCTTCATAAGGATGTATTCCAAAATGACAAACAATTTATTCAGTGTCAAGACAAGTGTCTTAGGCTTTGATGGTGTTACTCTCACAAATAAATCCTTGTTGTTCCCATACAATGCATGCGTTAAAATCAACAGTTTGCCATTTGTTTCCATTTTGTTGGGCCCCCACTCTT
>NW_008825566.1:1173843-1181746 GCF_000699105.1 Pygoscelis adeliae | reverse complement strand
TTCCCATTAATTGTTGTAACTCCTTCCTTGATTGGGGTATTTGCAGCTCTTCAATTTTTCTTAAGGTATCTGGAGGAATCGCTGCACTGCCTGCTATCCACCAAGTACCTAAAAATTTTACTTCTTTACTGGGTCCCTGACATTTTCCAGGTAGAATCTCAATTTCTGCTTTATTTAGTGCTTGCATACTGCCGCTGCTGCTTCCCCTACCTTCTCAGGGGACGTTCCTCCAATCAGAATATCACCTATATATTGGCACAGTTTCACTTCCTGGGGGAGTAAGACTGTCTGTAAAAGTTCAGCAAGTGCGGCATGAACAATTGTAGATGAATGTTCATAGCCCTGTGGGAGTCTGTTAGAGGTATATTGTACTCCCTCCCAAGTGAAAGCAAATTTCCCTTTACCCTCCTCTTTTAAGGGAACCATAAAGAACCTATCTTTTACATCGAGCGCCACCATCCATTGGTGTGCAGCTGCTTGCAAAGTAGCTGTTAAGTTTGCGATGTTTGGTACAACAGCTCTTAGCGGGGCTGTATTGGCAGTCAGGCGCAGATAGTCGGCTGTTAAACTCCACCTCCTGTCTGGTTTCCGAACTGGCCAGACAGGTGAGTTATATGGAAAGTGGGTTCTGGAGATAATTTGTCATTTCTCCAAATCAGCTATGACTTCAGAAATTCCATTTCTTGCCGCAGCAGAAATCGGATATTGCGGTAGGTTAGTAATTTTTGACTCAGGGAGGGCAGGGGCTGTGCAAAGTGCGTGCACTGTGGCCTCCCGCTTTCTACCGGGGTTGGGATGGGTGTTTGAGCCGAAGGACCACGTGCTGCCATTTGGCAGGTGCCAGGTTCAGCTGTTTAAAACATCGAAACCTAAAATATTTTCATGATGATCTTTAATTGCAAAGCAAGTAGTCAACATGCACTTCTCACCCAGGAGCCATAAATTGACCTTGGCAGTTTGACACTCAACACTTGCTCCATTCACACCGGTAACCTTAACTCTTTGCCGTCCGGATCACACACCCAGCTTCTCGGCATCTTGTTAGTATTGAAATTTGTGCTCCCATATCTATTAAAAACTTCAGCAATTGTCCGTGAGGACCAACTGGAATTAGAATGTATGGGCTATCATCACTTATCCACTGATAAGCATCCACTTTCCGGACAGGCAGGCCCAATTGCCTTCCAGACACTACTCATTTTTTGGCTTAATGCCCTGCAATATTTCCCTAAAGGGGAGGAAGGGGTTGTCTCCCTTTCTGGGCACCGGCACTGGAGGAGTTGAAATGCTCTCCTTTCTTTCATTGTTATCTCATTTCTGGAACACTTCAATCAGGCTCAAGTTAATGCCAGTAGGCTGACCTTGAATCGGAGCTCTGGGCATGCCTAGGGCTAACACATTCCTCCATACCTTTAGGTGCTCTTCAACGGCTTCGCAATTATGCCAGTTGTCACGAGCCCATTCTTCTGAGAATTTAGGACTTGGATTCATTCCATGCCTCTGTAAATAATCGGTGATACTACTTGCCATCCTGCCGACTATGCCAATTTGTTGTGGACGGAGCGAGACTGCACTTCACTCGTAAGAGAAAAGTAACAATAGACTTTATTGATATAAAGTGTGAGTTAACAAAGTTCAATAGTAAATGCAACAGTGATTTAACAAGATTCGATGGCAAGGTACACTTGATTATTTACTGTAGGCTGCAACAGAAACTAACCTGTATTAGAATTCTGGAAAGATAATCTCCTATAGCCAAGGTGGAACTAATGGCCGGCATTGCACATATTGGTGCACTCTTTTTTATGTTTAAGACTATATAAATCAAATGTAATTTAAACATCTGCATGTGGAAATAATGCAGTTCTTCCCTTGAACTCATTAGTTTTCAGAGAGCAAAGAAGACAATGTGAGTTAGAATGACAGAAATATAATATGACTCCCTTTCTAAATTTTTTAGACAACCATAATTCCAACAAAATGTTATAAACTGTGTAGTGCACCTATTTCAGAAGAGGGGTTTACTGGGAAGAAAGGAAATACCCTCTATCCAAATTGACAAAATTACATGATGGTGGCTACTAAGATCAATAAAATAGTTTAAAGATGGGAAAAGTAAAGTAAGACAAAGAGTACATAAAGGCAAATTGCTAACATAGGGGAAGAAAGAGCTGAAAAGATTCCTTAGTTTGAGAATGGTAGTTACTTATGTGGTAATGCATAGCTCTTGCAACAGCAGACTTGAAGGATTTTCTGTGGCCATGAGCAAGATATAATGAATTAGTGATGAAGTCTAGTTAATCCCCTCTCCTTCCTTAGGAAGAATGGCTGATTACATTTTTGAGTTGGCAGATCATTTGAACAATTTTGCTGCAGGGTGTCCCTAACAGTACGCATGACAATAGTCCTTAGCGATACTCAGGGACAATTCAGCAAGAAACATTGATATTTCTCATGGTCATTGTGGTTTCCTTACTGCACTGATTCCACAGTACCCCTGATTCTCCTAGATGTCTGATGTTACATCAGACTCATGGTTGTCAATTGAAGAGTAAGTCCCATTTTTTTCACTGTCAGTGTTGCGTTGCTCTTTCAGGGCTTATAAAAAGAAGCTGCTAGTCATCTATATATTTAGATTATATCATCTATATATTCAAATTATAATAATTTTTGCAACTTTTTCTTCCTCTTTTATTCACACACTGAGTAATCCCTCAAGCAATGGAATGCTTTTTTTTTATCCCATAAAATACTGTCAATGGAGTGTGTAAGCATTTTAATGAGGAAACTACATACTCCTGCTAATGCAACAGAAGATCCAGGCACATTCAAAGGATCTGTAGTGGGCAGATTTACTGTTGGTTCCCACTCAAGAGTAGCCACTCTCCTTAGAAATTGAACTAATATTCCCTCAACACCTGGTGAGATGAAAGCAATGAAACTCCTATTTGACATTTTTCCATGCCATGGAGAAACATTTTTATAAGAAGGTACAATTAAGTTAGGATACAGATTCCCAGCAGCCAAAAAGTAGTTTTGAAGAAACTGAAAGAAAAATTATTTTGTTTCAACACATAGAAAAAGGAGGACTTGCAGAAATAATGAACATCTGACTTAACAGATACACCATTTCATTCTTCTAATTGTCTTTCAAATGACAGATATACAACACTCTGCAGTCTGGATACCCTGTTGGAAAGAGAGAAAGCTTGCTCAGGAAGAGTCCAGGGCAGTCATGTACAAAGGAATAAAAAATTATCTAGGAAGAGTTGTGAAATGTGTAAATACGCAGATTAGAATAGCTGAATTAGTTGATTTTTTTTTTTGCCAGACACATATATGCATCTTTCTCCTTATTCCTTTCCTTCACTGTGTTTTACATTTTTATAGATTTCTGCACCCACTGTTCACAGATTATGGCATTAAACATTGCTTTATTATTCTAAAGTCGTCCATTCACTTTCATTGGAATATCGGATTGTATCATGAGGTTCATAGGACAGAATAAAGAATACTCATTATCCCTGTGTTTCTTGTTTTATGTTTTAGCATGAAAAATATTTTTGCACAAAATTCACTCCTGACACCACTTCTCTCAATAATATGACTATTGTCTCAAATTGTTTATGCTTTATATCACCAAAAAGTGTAATTTATGTGAACTTCTGAGCTGTACTAAAATATATACATTTAATATTGTATGGGATGTTATTGCATTCCTATTTCATGCAACAGTACAGCTTCTGATATGAAGGAAGAGAGTATTATTCTGCTCTTTGTTCAGATGATCTTCACACCACAGTTAAATTTATTGTGTTTACACTTCACTGCAGGATGACAAGGATCATCAAAAGGCTATTATTGGTATACAACATCAAAAATCCAAACTACTTTTGATTTCATTACTTTAATAGGGAAGGGAAACATATAAACTGATTTGCTCATCTAGATGGAAGTTGAGACAAAGTCACCATGTCTAGTTCAGTCTGATAGAGGACAGCTTAGAGAAATTATTTTGGGAACTGTTCCTTGTCTCCTGGAATTAACTGCTTGTTCCTCAGATAATTACTACACCAGTCTGCACTGTCTTAGCAAAACACTTTGGATAGTAAGCCTAAGTACGTGCTTGGACTTACCCTTCATGCTCAATAGATCCTTATGCCATCTATTTATGAACTCAGAAGAATTCAGTAGACACTGATTTCTTTTGAAAGCAGATTTTCCTGTACCACAGGGGAAAAATATATGCCTGAAGAGGAGAGCTTACCCAAGTGCTGTTCTATGATTCCCATGTTCTGGTAAGAAGGAATGGCCTGATAGTCTCCAGTATTCTCTTAGAACCTTTTCTAATATACTGTAATAGCAAAATCTGCTTTTACAACACAGACTTTGTTTTTAAACTAATGGTTTAAAAATCTAGATTTTAAATCTAAAGTCTAAAAATCTAATCCTGAGATTCTGAAGTGAATTGTCCATACTGATAAATTGTTTACACATTTAAGGTTTGGTTCTTTTTGGCTCAGGACAGCTATTATTTTCACAGACAGACCCTAGAATAGCTTGAGGATTAGTATAGGCCAGGAACAATTGCCAGTAGTTGGCTTGGATGATGCCATCATATTTTGAAGAGTAAGAGAGTTTAGTCATACAGATGCAAGCTCTGCAGAGCCAAATCATTTCAGGACAAGAGAACTGCTGTCTCTGGCCGAGTGTGTTTGCCATTTTCCATTAGATGGATGTTGCATAGCCCACACCTCTGTAATCATAGTTTTCTAGATTCAGCAGTAATTTAAGTACTCTTTGATATATATGTAAAGAACAAGGGGAAAAAAAGAGCAAACTCAAATCTTTAGACATGACAGGGCTGTTTTTCATCTCAATCCATTATACAATTTTCCCCATGATCCATGCAAAAGCATGTGTTGAATTTGGGAAAAAAAACTATTGAATGCTTTCTATCTCTTACAGAAACCTGTAGTTTGCATTGCTTTGCAACCCTAGGGGGTATTCTCCAGTGACCGCATTGTCAGAAACAGTCTGCAACATGGATTCAGTGAAATGGTATGCAATGTCATAATTTGTCTCTGACATAGCAAAGAGAAATTTGGAAAGGAACAAACTCACAAAACCAGTAATTTCCTAATGGACTGAAGAAATTCTCATGGCTAAGGCAGACTTAGTTGAAAACATAGTTTTAGGTTAGGAAGTTTAAATTTTCGTGCTTTTTTTTACTAAAAGCAGTAAACTTTCCATTCTCAGCTTTTCCAAGAGGTTAAGAAGAATCATTATTAACCATTGAGGCATCAGAAAAAGTTCAGGAGCAAGCGGATGAACAACTCACTTCTGCTATTGATCTGCACACTGTTGTGTGTATTTGCCACTTTTCAAAACACAGAGACTTCATATTCCCTTCTTGAAGAGTCTGCATGTTAATAATCACCCCAGGGTATATGTTTCTCTTTTGCTGTATGTAAATCTTAGAATCATAGAATCATTAAGGTTGGAAGAGACCTCCAAGATCATCGAGTCCAACCATCAACCCAACAACACCATGCCCACTAAACCATGTCCCTAAGCGCCTCATCTACCCGTCTTTTAAATACTTCCAGGGATGGTGACTCAACCACTTCCCTGGGCAGCCTGGTCCAATGTTTAACTACTCTTTCAGTAAAGAAATTTTTCCTTACATCCAATCTAAACCTCCCCTGGCGCAACTTGAGGCCATTTCCTCTCGTCCTTTCGCCAGTTACTTGGGAGAAGAGACCGACACCCACCTCGCTACAGCCTCCTTTCAGGTAGTTGTAGAGAGCGATGAGGTCTCCCCTCAGCCTCCTTTTCTCCAGGCTAAACAACGCCAGTTCCCTCAGCCGCTCCTCATAAGACTTGTTCTCCAGACCCCTCACCAGCCTCGTTGCCCTTCTCTGGACACGTTCCAACATCTCAACATCCTTCAACAAATGATCCCTAAATCGTTAGTTGATCTCCATAATATTCAAGGATATACTTGGTATTAAGTATTTTTTGCAAACACACTCTAGGCATAGAGAGGAGCATAAAAAAAGTCACTGTGATTATTTTGGCTTAAAATTTGAATTTCATACCTGTGCTTTGATCTGGTATATTGTTAACTGTGTTTCTTTGAAGAAAAAATGATTACATATGAAGCATATGCACAAAAGTACCAGTCATTTACAGTTTCTGGTATGTCAGTAGTTGGACTGGTTGCCCAATCTCTGACCTTGCATGTGATAACCACGAACTTTGGATGATGCTAAACTTTAGCCAGTCTTGTAACATATCTATGTATTGAGAAGAATACAATGCAGGTGAAACACTGTTTTTATTCTTTCACAATCACTTTTAGGATTTTGTTTTAAAAAAACTCATTTGAAGAGAAAAAGCATTGGCTATATCTATATCCGTAAATTAAATGTGAATAGACCATTCTCTGGCATTACGGTCAACTGGTATGATCTGACTGTTATTAAATTCAGTTACCCCCAAAACAGGCTGGGTTGTATGTAAACCAAGTAATGGGAATGGTCCTGGACCATTCTTTTCCTCTTGAATTTTGCCTGAGCAATGTTTGGGAGAGTACAGGGTGGCTTAGACAGTACTATATCCGTCCTGAAAAATTAACAGTATAATATGGATTTTCCAGTGCCTGTGTACATTCCCTGGCACTGTTAAAGTAGTAGTATAGACATAATCACTGATGTTAAGTGACAAGGTCTGGCTCCTCAGGCAAATAGGAAAGTTCAGGGTCCATATAAACAGAAAAATATATTTTCATAATGCTCTTTTCTGTCTGGATTGCTACCTTTGAATAGTAGTAAAGAAGAAATCATTTAAGATATTATGGTATATAAGAAAGCAATTGTAACAGTTATCTTCAAGAAGGACAAGAAGGAGGATCTGGGGAACTACGGATTGGTCAGCCTCACCTCAGTCCCTAAGAAGGTGATGGAAAAAAACCTGGGAATAATTTCTGAAGACAAAAGGACAGGAAGGTGATTGGAATTAGTTGGCATGGATTTACAAATGGGAAATCATACATAACAAATCTGATAACCTTCTACAATGAGATGACTAGCTTGCTGAAAGAGGGAAGAGCACTGGATGTTGTTTATATTGGTATTAGTAAGGCTTTTGACTCTCTCCCATAACAACTTCATAGGCAAGCTGCCAAAGTATAGTTTAAATATGGAGGTAGTGCGGTAGTGAAAACTGGATGAACAGCAGGGCCTAGAGGGTTTTGATTAGTGGCAGAAAGTACAGTTGGAAGTCAGCCACAAGTGGTGTACCCCAGGGGTCAATACTGGGCCAATACTGTTAAACATTTTCATTAATGTTGGGACAGAGTGCACATTCAACAAGTTTGCAGATGCACAAAACTGGGAGGAATAGCTGATACACCAGATGGTTGTGTTGTTATTCAGAGAGTCCTGGATAGGCTGGAGAAATGGGCCTAGAAGAACCTGATGAAGTTCAACAGGGTGAAATGCTAAGTTTTGTTTCTGGGGAGGAATAACCCCATCCACCAGTACATGCTGCAGGGTGTGGTGGGGTGACTATGTGACTTAAGTGCATCTAGACCAATGCACGCAGCATGGGCGGCAAACAGGAGGAGCTGGAAGCCGTTGTGCAGTAGGATAGATATGACTTAGTTGCCATCACAGAAACATGATGGGGTGACTCTCATGATTGGAGTGCTGCAATGGATGGCTATAAACTCTTCAGAAGGGACAGGCAAGGAAGGAGAGGTGGTGGGGTGGCTCTGTATGTTAGGGAGTGTTTCGATTGTCTAGAGCTCAATGACTGTGATGATGATACGGTTGAGGTTTTACAGGTAAGGATGAGGGGGGAAGGCCAATGAGGCAGATATCCTGCTGGGAGTCTGTTA
>NW_008825566.1:1141372-1171714 GCF_000699105.1 Pygoscelis adeliae | reverse complement strand
AAGCTGGTGAAGGGTCTGGAGACCAAGTCTTATGAGGAGCGGCTGAGGGAACTGGGGTTGTTTAGCCTGGAGAAAAGGAGGCTGAGGGGAGACCTCATCGCTCTCTACAACTACCTGAAAGGAGGTTGTAGCGAGGTGGGTGTGGGTCTCTTCTCGCAAGTAACTAGCGATAGGACGACAGGAAATGGCCTCAAGTTGTGCCAGGGGAGGTTTAGATTGGATGTGAGGAAAAATTTCTTTACCAAAAGAGTGGTTAAACATTGGAAGAGGCTGCCCAGGGAAGTGGTTGAGTCACCTTCATTCCTGTAGGAATCACTCTTTGTCCCATGTCTCTAACCCTCTGACTCTTGCATTCTTCATTTCAAAATAATTTGATTGTAGCTGGGGAAGTGACACACCGCAGGTATCACTTTTGCTTGCCCCTTCTGTTCCTCATGCTGTAGTTTACAGGATAGAGTATTCTTTTGGCAAATGAGAAGTGAGATTTCACCACCAAGGTAAAACAGATCTTCTGTTTTCTGAGTGAAAGTCTTAACCATTGAGCTTTAATGCACTGTTGCTGTTTTGAAAAGAACAAATCCAACTCAACTATACCTTCCCTCTAAGGAAAGGACTGTTCCAGGGAAAACAAAACTACCAGTGCTTAAATATGTGCTCTTGATTTTTTCCTCATGGAATATTACCCTATTGCTTCTGTGAATATTTTATTATCCAAACAATTGGATTTTACAACTGAAGAAAATCCTTTCAGTGAATAAAAATCATGCTATATATTAAAGAGGAGAGGAAAATCTGCAGAGGAGTAGCTTAATTATAGTAATTTGTCTTTTGTTCCAGTGGGTAAAGGGAAGATTTTTGAAGGAAAAGCCTTGTGGGAAAAAGAGCTGGAAATAAAGAGAAATAAAATCTTTCATCTGCCCACGTCTTTAATGTGATGTAGACAAGGGAAGAGAAGTTCAGATAAATGACCATAAGTTCTGAGTACAACAGGATATTTACTCTTCCTACAAAAATAAGAAATATGTATAGTAAACAACCACCTTATTGCAGCAGTATCTTGCCTAACAAAAGGAAAAAAAGTCTCTGGCTTAGAAGGAAGAGGAAAACTCTAGCAGTAGCATTAGGAGCTGAACATCTAGCTCTGTTTTTTTCCATTTTCCCTAGTCCTTCAAGTGAAATAAAGATCAATGCAGGAGAGAGAGGCTGGTATTTAGCTGTGTTTGCTGCTGATTAGCTGCTGTGATTAGCGTTAGGGGCCACTCCTAAGACTGAACAAAGATATCCAGTTTAATTTTTTTGTTATGAAAGAATGAATTTGCCACTTGAGTTTTTTCAGTGAACTGTACTACTTGTGTATTTTTGTGAAGATTTAAAAGCTCTAAGGTAAATTTAGGACACTAGTTGTCTCCTCTATCTGCCCTGCAAGCAGACAATGAGTTTTGTTTATTTGAAACTACTGGAAGCTACTACCACTGGAAAGTGATGTCCTTGGTGTATACCTGATTCTGTGTTTGTCAGAACACTGTGTGGGCGAATACTATGTGCACTGTATATATTAATAATTTAAAATAAATGTTAAAGTGTTAAGCTATATTATAGGCATGTTGAGAGATCAGTACTATATTATTTGATTATTTATATACATAATATGTAAATAGTGCATATATGCTTGTGCATATGCATGTTTGTATATCAGACTCGCAGAACCGTTGAGGTCAGAAAAGACCCTGGAGATCATTTAGTCCAACCCCGCTGATCAGCGTAGGGTCAGCTATAGCAAGTTGCTCATGGGCATGTCAACTCGGCTTTGATTATTACGAAGGATAGGGACTCTAAAACCTCTGTGGGCAACCTGTTTCACTATCTGACCACCCTCACAGGAAAAAGATTTTTTCTCACGTTTAAGTAGAATTTTGTGTATTCCAGTTTGTGCCCACTGCCTTTTGTCCTGTCACTGGATACCACTGAGAGCCTGGCTCCATCTTCTTAACTTCCCCTTCAGGTATTTATACATGTTGATTAGACCTCCTCTGAGCCTTCCCTTCTCCTGTCTGAACAATCCCAGCTCTATCAGCCTCTCCTCATATATCGGATGCTTCAGTCCCCTAGTCATCTTCATGGCCCTTTGCTGGACTCACTCCAGTGTGTTTGTGTCACTCCTGAACTGGAGGTCCTAGAACTGGACACAGTACTCCACATGCATCTCACCAGTGCTGAGTAGAGGGGAAGGATCACTTCCCTTGAACTGCTGGCAATACTGCCTAATGCAGCCCAGGATGCTGTTGGCCTTCATGGTTGCAATGGCACATTGCTGGCTTATGGTCATCTTGTCATCCACCAGGACTCCCAGGTTTTTTTCTGGAATGCTGCTTTCCAGCATAAGCATTAGGTGAAAACAGTTGTGTATATTTATCAGTCATTATTCAGACTGTTAACAAAGCTATATGCACCTTGAGGTGAAGATAGATGAGTTAGTACTGAGCAATCATAACTACATCTGTACTAATACATTAAATATGCTAGTGACCATTTTTTTGATTGTGAAATCCATACAGCTGAACTCTCTTAGCCTGCAAAACAGGGTGTTGGTGTGTTCCCTTCTTATTGGGAAAGGTGTCTTTCATGCGCTAACTAATAAACAAGAGACCCTTCTAACTATTTAATAGCATAGACAATGAAGTTCACTGGCACTGTGTCATTTTTTTATATGCATATATAAAACCCCCAATGTTTTATAGCCTTTAATGGGAATATCTTGCCTAATAAATGCTGAGTCACACTTGTAAAGCAGCAGTGCATTGGTCATCTGATATGTCCACCTGATACAGTTTTATATAAAGAAGAGGTATTAGCTCTGGGCTTAGCAACTGTGTGGCTATGTCACCAATTGCTTCACATAGGCAAATTGAGTCTTCTGGCAGGGATTATAAGATGCAAGAAGGCAATACTCAGTCCCCCATGAGGTTGTTACCAGCCCTCTGTGCCTATACATACACATACATTTCCATGTACTGAAGGAAAACTCAGCTCCAGAGTATGTCAGATAAACTGAAAACTTACTGGAATGCAGAATGTGTTTGTGGGTTTAGGATACATGCATTAGTGAAACATACAGATTGAAATGGATATCAGACATATATGCTGCAGAGACTTTTTTCAAATATTATTTGTGTTACATGAAAAAGAGAGAAATAGAGAAGGAGGAAGGAAGGAAGGAAGCAAGCAAGGAAGGAAGGAAGGAAGGAAGCAAGCAAGCAAACAAGTCCTGTCATTTTGGAAGAAGGTCCTCATTGCAGTATTCACCAAGCAGTAAAAAACACAGCCACTCCTCAGCAGAAATAACAGATGTGTCAAAAGTCTAGCCTGGGAAATAAATAAATAGAATCATGCAGTAATTTAGTTGAAAGGTTGCTCAGGAAGTAATCTATTCACCCCCCTGCTCAAAGAAAGTGTAATTAGATCAGTATGCTCAGCTTTGGTCAAATCTTGGTCACCTTCTAAGATCGTAACTAAATGTGAACTTGCCAGATAGTTATTGGAGAAAGGAGTCAAAAATCTCATCTAATCAAGGAGAACCTGTCTACATCAACAAAATCTGAATCACATCCTTACCAGGGATTAGGAAACAACTGTGATAACCTGAGCATATCAGGTTTGTAAGGATTTCTGCTTAGTGGCTATTCAACATTAAAAAAGAAAAAAAAAAAAAAAACCACAAACCCCTGCTAAGAAAAACAGATAAGACAAGTAATAAATTAAACCCTAATGACTGGAGATAACATAGATGATAAGAAAGATGAAATGTTTTGTGTTGCTGATTTCTGGGCTATTGAGGAACATGCTCATGCATAGGCTTGATGAGGTTCAACCTGAACTTTGCAGCTGATAAAGCAGGGGAAACAAGATGTTCATGGGTCCCATGGTGTCGTGGTTTAACCTCAGTCAGCAACCGAGCACCATGCAGCCGCTTGCTCACTCCCCCCCACCCGGTGGGATGGGGGAGAGAATTGGAAGAGCACAAGTGAGAAAAACTCGTGGGTTGAGATAAAAACAGTTTAATAATTGAAATAAAATGATAATAATAATATGATAATAATAATAATACACAAAGCAAGTGATGCACAGTACAATTGCTCACCACCCGCCGACTGATGCCGAGCCAGTCCCCAAGCAGCGGCCCCCCCGGCCAGCTTCCCCCAGTTTATGTACTGAGCATGACATCACATGGTATGGAATGTCCCTTTGGCCAGTTGGGGTCAGCTGTCCTGGCTGTGCCCCCTCCCAGCTTCTCGTGCACCTCCAGCCTTCTCAGTCAGTAGAGCATGGAAAACTAAAAAGTCCTTGACTAGTGTAAGCACTACCTAGCAACAACTAAAACATCGGTGTGTTGTCAACATTGTTCTCATCCTAAAACCAAAACACAGCACTGTACCAGCTACTAAGGTAGGAAATTAACTCTATCCCTGCCGGAACCAGGACACATGGAAAATCATCCACTTATTGTGGGATATTTGAGAGGGCTTGTGGAGTTGTGCAAAACTTATTAGGGGATGTTTAGTGGAAGGGCAAAGACAAGGAAAGGGAGGAACAAGCTTGAAAGACAAGAGAAAATGGGTAAAGAAGGTGTCAGCTGGGTGTAAGCCAACAGCTGGTCAGCATGCTTGTCTGGCCAAGCCCCACGCCTCATTACTTTACAGTCTGTCCTCACTTTTTATTAAATCCTAGTCCAAACTATTTGCTATGCAATGCTATTGTCTAATCTGTATGTGAGTGTGTCTATGTGAAAGTTTCATTGGAAAACTTCAGGCTGGAGTAGCTGATAAGTAGGTTAAACCAGCACCTGAAAAGATCAATTTTCACATACTCAAAATGTACTCAAATTGAGAGGCAAATACAAGGTAGTCAATGAGGTGAATAGAAATAGCTCATTCCTTGAAAGAGAGAGACATCCAGGATGCCAGCTGAGGCTTCAGTGGCTGGGAAGAGTGTAAAGTTTATGTGTCTTGCAGGTGACACACGTGTTTGTCCATCCCAGTGTGACATTTGTTTTTTCACTACAGTACTCTGCCACTGATTTCAGTGTAGAGTTTGAAGCACAATAGCCCTCAGACTCTTTCTGCTTCCTAGCCAGGTCTTCCCATTCCATATTGCCTAAATACAATATATTCTTTTCAGTGATTAATTTTACCATACTTTTTCCAGGCCATTTTTCCTGTTTGTCAAGATCATTTGAATTCTACCCCTGTCTCGCTCTTAAATTCCAATAACTATACTCACTCTTCCATCATATTGGTCATTAATGACAATATTCAATTAGATTCAGTTCAGAAGAGATCTAATCAAAACTGTGAGCTCTACCAGATGTCTCCAATTGTAACAACAAATATTGGTTGGGGTTTGAAGGAGACTGGTAGGGCCAGCTATCTCTGCAAACACTGCAGTAGCAGAAGAAGAGGTATAGTTTATTGACAGTATATCATGAGCTATAGAGTTTTGTATATTATCGATTGTTCTGGCTTCTCAAATTGCTATGTTTGTGCTCTGTACTTATTCTCACTACTGCAGTACAGTTTTTCAAATCTGTTTATTGCTCATGAATGAAGAAAAACTCTGTGTTTTTTGAATACCAGCCAGTATAATTAAATATTCCAGATTTCAGAGTGGGAGATTGGGACAGTAACACTGTAATGATTTTTCTAAGGAAGTCTAGAAATTTAACCTAGTCATTTTTCCTATCAGTTGCTACCTGGCAGAAAGTTTGCAGGATAAATATATTCTTTCCTGTATGGGTATATGTTCAAAAATCATCTGCTTGATTTTATTAGATTGACAGTTTTCAGGATGAAGAAATATATGGAGAAGGCCTGATATTCAGAAACATTCAGTTTAGATATAAAAGTGCAACACCTTTTTAAAAGAGTCGAGCAATTTAGATGCTGAATGAGGATTGTTGTATTCCAGCAACTTTTAAAACTGTGGTGTCTTCTCTTGGGTTTCCCAAAGGGATGCTGCTTTCTTTTAAAAAAGTCATCTTTTGTCATAGGTGTAGGAGACTTGAGTACCATCCCTAGGCAGTTTAGAAAGCCCAGCCCAGGAAGGTGCCTTGCTCAAGGTGACCTGACAGGCCTTTTGGCAGGCAAAAGTGGAATACTGCTGCTTAGCTCTTACTAAGCACCAGTGAATTTCTTTTATTGATTCTCTGTCATACAGCCTGCTTTCTATAAGGTTCACTTTAACATCTTACAAACTAGAAATCATGATGCTTTATTTCTGTACCCAACAAATCCGTCTCCCTCCGAGAATTATTTTTTGAACTGTGATTGTAACCACCATATTACTCCTTATTAACAGAAGTAAATTAAATCTGTATATCACCTGCCCTGTGCCAAAATCTGCTGAAATGATGGGGATGGTCAAGGTCTAACACCCTTTCAGGAGACTGTAGACTTTGGACTTCTTGGAGGCAAGGACAGCACCCCTGTGAGGTTCCTTCTATCTCACCTCTCATTTTGTAGTCCTCCTTCCTGACTTTGGGGTTTTCAATGGTTTCTCCCTTTTTTTATATGGAAAAAGGGGACTGAACATGCTTGCAATTGCTGCTTTTCCTTTTTGGACTGTCTTTGCAGTAAATACTACCCTTTTCTTAGATATAAAAAGGTTAGGAAGATTACAAGATTATTCTAACACCTAAAAGTCAAACACAAAGAGTAGAACAACCCAAATTAATCTGTATTTCTGAAGTCTGAGAGGTTTCCTGCAGCAGTATGTCAAATAGAATGAATTAAAACTGCACTTCTCCCTCTGGAGAAAAAAATAATCGAGGAGTCAACTAAGGAATTCTTAAGAGCCCCCACAGAATACGTTAACATTAGTTTAAAAGAGCTGCAAGGTACTACTGTGTCAGTATCATGCATAGTAGAAGGCTAAATAATCTAATGTCCAAATAAACACTCTAAACCAATGTACTGATGGGATGGAAACACAACTGATTAAACATGACACATAAATAACAGTATGGAGGTGGAAATTAAGCTAAGCAGATAAAACACAAAATGTGTTACTGGAAGATAACAAGGCACTAAATAACAAAGAGGAAAAGCTTGAAAATAAATCTAGGTTCTATAATGTGTTCATCCTGGGGATACCAGGAGGAAGAACAATAACATAAGCTTTCAGAGCCAGGCTCAAAGGAGTTTAGAATATAAACACAAGGGAGGTCTCCTTCTGTACAGAAACTCACTCCATCAGAAACAAGTGAAAGCAGCTCAAGTGTGGCGAAGGGGAAAAGTTCTGAGTTTGTGCTTAAAGGTATCATGAAACAGACAGGGTTATTCTAAAAATCATGGAAAAGGTTTCTCTCTGAAGGACAAACCTCTCTCTTCTTCCTAAAAATGTGTCCAAAGGCAAGCACTCTGCATTTTGAGGCTCTGGAGGGATCCTGTCGATAAAACAGGACACTCGTCACCTTTCTGCCTGCTTGAGTCGCATAGGCAGACTTTTAGTATTCTGGCAGATAAGCACTAAAAAACCCCAAGCATACAAGATAGAGTGAATGAGCTGTGAATAAATCAATATTGTGTTGCTAATAATAAATAGATATGAACTGCAAAGTCAGGACCCAGATCTGCCATGTAATAACTACATATCTTGGGACTGTCCATTAATACTTGCAAGTATTGTTTAAGTTCATGAAGTATATCAGGTCTAGCTGTGAGATTTAGATGAGGCTTGGTTCAAATCTATATTCTTCCCCTAGTTTCTAGATTTTTGGGGTTGTTAGTCAAACTTATGACTGTATAGAAATAAATAAAAAAAATAAAATTAAAAGCCTTAAAACATACAGACTTACGAAAATGTAAGTAGTTACTTATCATTGATTATTTAGACTGAATAATTTCATTTCATTTTTTCCAGCAATAGTAAAAGATAAATTACTTTATATGGATTATTCATAGAAACATATATAGAAATATGTTAGGTTCTTGAAAGGCTAACAGACATATCCATAAAGAGTTCGGTGGTAACTGATAAATAATAATGAATTCTGTAAATTAAGGTCAGTTTTCTCTAACTTTTTCTTTAGGAACAGTTGCTTTAGCTTTGCCTCATAGCAGATAGTCTTCCCTTTTAGCATTATAAAGATTTTTATTGTGTTTTGTTTTTATGAAATATTTGCCAAGTAAGTTGCCAAATAAGATCATATAACATAGTACTCAACCCCCCAAAAAACTCAACACCCTATTAAAAAAAAGGTTAAGAAAAGTGCCATGAACTAGAATGGTATAAAATTAAATGAAATCTCTTTTTTGTGTGTGTTATTACAAATATATCTGGCATGGAGAAGCACTACACTTTTTTGTAGTCTTATTCTATCAGTGGAACAACACTGGTTTACATATACATAACAAATTTGACTGTAGGTTAAGTTTGCACAGAATTGATTGCATGCTTTGAAAGCTGTTGACAGAATAAAGCGCTGAATTTGGTTCCCTGATGTGCAGGTGGTTTTATTTATTTATTTGTTTGTTTTGCAAGCATTTGTATGGTTACTGGGAATTCATTAAAAGTATAGTGAATCAAAACATTTCATAAAATTTAGCACGAAAAGTTGTCCCTCAGGTGCATTATTTGGCATTTGCTTTTCATAACTCTCCTATTTAAAAATGTTCAGTTAGTCATATACCATCTGACTTAGGTGAACAACCAAACAGCAGAAATTGCAAAGAAGAAAATAAAACAGTCAGAATAAATAATTTACTAATAAGCCATAGTCTGAAACTTATTAATGTAACCCTTCAGCTAATACTAACAAATTACAAATGAAAAAAAAAAATCAGGATCCATTTGTAAATGATTCATTATGTAAAAAACAAGAAAAGTAACAAATATTACTTGTAACGAATTTTTCTATCAGCTATAAAAGTAATAATAAATAGTGTAGGATGAAGAATAATGATTACAAACCCATAATGTTTAAAGAGAGAAGCTTTGGAAAGGTCAACATTCAAAGTGGGAAGTAATTGGGGAGGGAAACACCAGAAATGTTGTTTATTGTTAATCTTAAATTCAGTTTCCTTGAAGATAATTCTATTTTGCAGTAGTTTCTAAGGCACAGACTTTCTGCTCTCTTCTACAAAAGAAATAGATTTTTTTTTTTTAAATGTCTTTAAAAAAAGTCTTAGTGGTTTGTAATGTGTATACATATAGCCTGGTGATAAGCAATGTGCATGAGTTAAGTCTCGTCTCTTCTGTTTGATTCAGTGTAGCTTTGCTTCAGAGAGTTTTAGCATGGACAAAAAAATTCAACAAAGTCCCCCAGCCATTTAAGAAAAAGGCTAAAAGTTTTTGTCTTGCCACTTGCCTTCCATTCCTTCTTGGATCCCTATAAAATTCCCTCAGGAAGAAAACTTGCATGAAATCAGTACATTTTTGTGAAATATTTTAACTCCTGCATGAAAACATGCACGACTCCTGCAAACAAAATTTCAGTTAATCAAAAAGTTTTGCCATTCTGAAAGCTGCTGATTGTCAGGTAGGCTGACTTCTTCCATAAGCCCTCAGGAGAGACCCAGTAAAGTGTCTTTGTTATGTGTGTGTGCTGCGTGGGAATCGTGATAATGACGAGAATGAAAAGTTTGAAATTAATGGTGTTACTCACCAACCCATGTGATTCAGGGTCTCACCATAAATTTTCTCTTGTTTTCTGGGGACTCTGGGACCAGCCCAGCTTCAGAACAAAGGACAGATGACAACTGCTAATGGGCCTGAGTTCTAATGATGCTTTTTATTGCCATCTCTTTTTTAAAAGATTAATCTCTAAATTGAGTGCTTGCTGCTTTGGGTTTTATAACTTTGGCATTCCTTCTTCCCCAGCTGTTTATTTTTGTTGTTAATATTTTGATGTTCAGTATAATGGAACTGTGTTAGTACATTCTTTAATCTTTGTCTATAATCTCAGGCATTATGCATGCACTTGTATAACAGGCTGTTAGAAAGGATATGTTCTGCCTTAATGTAACAACCAGCACAGCATCCTATATAAATTAGCACCCTAGGAAGAACATTCTTGCATTTTACCTTTTCTATGAATATGCATCACTTGTGCTGCAGTAAGAATTATGGATATCAATTATAACTATAATTTCCTTAAACGTTTTAAAAATAAACACATGCTATGCATTGAGTGGATAGCTGGTTTGTGAACTATTTGTTCCCATCAGTTCACATGGGTTGTGGCCTCCAGCCATTGTATATCACATAGTCTATTTGCATCTTTAATTGGGCATCAATTCTGAAAACACATACTACATGTTTATATTTAAGGGCTATCACTGTCCTGTGAAACTGTGCCATTCACATGAACAGTTAACCATATGTATTTTTTCAGGCTCTTGGCATAACTGCTTAAGGTTTGTAGGGTGATTCTTCCAGACCCTGTTGCACTTGAAGCCATATTATATTATGAAAAAAAACCCCAACAAAAAACAACCCAAAAACATAACAAGATAGGTCAAATTCTTTTAATAGTTCTAACTGCTAGTTATGCTGTGAACAGAAAGTTCAAATATTGGTAAGACAATTTAAAAAAAAAAAAAGTTTACTAAGTTAAAGTTACTCTCACATCTGGTTTTCATTGCCACTGACAAATTTCCAATCCCAGCATTTTCAGAAGAATATACAAGAAAAATTATACAGACAGTTGCATTTGAAGGAACAATATTATTATAAGTGTCATTACAGGCTGGATCAATGGGCCGAGGCCAACTGTATGAGATTCAACAAGGCCAAGTGCTGGGTCCTGCCACCTGCTGGTCCAAAGGACCTGGGGGTGCTGGTTGACAGCCGGCTGAAGATGAGCCGGCAGTGTGCCCAGGTGGCCAAGAAGGCCAATGGCATCCTGGCCTGTATCAGAAATAGTGTGGCCAGCAGGAGCAGGGAAGTGATCGTGCCCCTGTACTCGGCACTGGTGAGGCCGCACCTTGAATACTGTGTTCAGTTTTGGGCCCCTCACTACAAGAAGGACATTGAGGTGTTGGAGCGTGTCCAGAGAAGGGCAACGAGGCTGGTGAAGGGTCTGGAGACCAAGTCTTATGAGGAGCGTCTGAGGGAACTGGGGTTGTTTAGCCTGGAGAAAAGGAGGCTGAGGGGAGACCTCATCGCTCTCTACAGCTACCTGAAAGGAGGTTGTAGCGAGGTGGGTGTGGGTCTCTTCTCCCAAGTAACTAGTGTTAGGATGAGAGAAAATGGCCTCAAGTTGTGCCAGGGGAGGTTTAGATTGGATGTGAGGAAAAATGTCTTTACTGAAAGAGTGGTTAAACATTGGAAGAGGCTGCCCAGGGAAGTGGTTGAGTCACCATCCCTGGAAGTATTTAAAAGACATGTAGATGAGGCGCTTAGGGACATGGTTTAGTGGGCATGGTGGTGTTGGGTTGACGGTTGGACTCGATGATCTTAGAGGTCTTTTCCAACCTTAATGATTCTATGATTCTATGATTATCATCTTCATCACCATTATTATTACTACAGTTACTGTTGTTACTCTTACAAGTAGCATTGCCTAACCTCATTAAGTGAATATTGGATATTGGAAAGCAAAGGGAGCTTTAAGAAAGTGTTTCCTTTTCTATACACTGAAGTTTCACATAGTGTGTCTGCATCTTGATCCTTGGAGTAGTATGCCCTCCATTTCATCTTGGAGAGGCCTGGCATGTGTAATATTCCAATTTTCATTTAGAAACTAAATGGCAACCGAGACAAAATACTAAATATATTCCCTCATAGTGCAATAAAAGAATAGATAGATAAGCTGTTTATAAACTAAAATATAACTGTGACACATGTGTCACTGCATGAAAAGATTGAAGCATAAAACTTTATGACCATTGTCTGTTATTTTAGTAGAGGAGCTTAAGGAGGGCACAGAAATCATAAGAGACTGTCACTATGTTAGTTTTTATTTAAAAATATACTCAAAAAAATTAAAACCAAACCACTAACTATTCTGATTTAATTTTATGAATAAAATGATCTTTATTAAGTAAATATTTTGAAAAGAATAAGACTTTGCTACTCCCAAAGACTACCAATAGTGAAGTCTTTAGACCATAACTTCTCTCTAACATGAATAATCTACACACCAATGAGATTTTAAAATAGTTTTCTGTTTCAATTCAGAGAGACCTACTTTCACTGTTTTGAGACTTACTGCAGAATGCCATCAACACTGTCTTTATTTTATAACTTGAATAATACAACATAAGTATCTTGCACTGGTTAACCCAGAAATAATTGTATGAGTTGGTGTGGGATTTCCCAAGAGGTGATGTGCCTAATCAACGTGTGATTTGGTATCTTGAATCTGACAAAAACACACAGCATTCAAGGCTAGAATAAAGATTTCTGGGGCACATGCTGACATCCTCTCTAGCTGCCACCTCTCTTTCTTGCAAATGAGAACCTTGAGATCATAAAATGAAGGAGTGTCTGTTATTTCAGTTGCAATGAGATCTGTGAGCTGCTTTTTATGTTGAGCAAGTGTTAACTCTGATGTTCAGTAAAGATAGCTGTCATATTGACATTTAAATTATTTGACTTCTCTTCAGAATAAGTGGCCTTTCTTTTTTCCTAATATACTTCAATAAAAATTTAAAATACATCAAGGACCCACTTTATTAGCATTGCCATGCAATATCTCAGAGATAATAGTACTTAATTCTTACTTTGTTAGACTATAATTAGGACAAAATAAGAATGATTACATTCACAAAGTTATGATGGCAGTTAAATTGGCTTATGCAGGTCTTTTTTGTCCGTTATACCACCAGTCATTGATTCAGTGCTGATTTTAAAGTCAGTTGAGGCAAATTGCCAACCAAATGGATAACTCTGAAACAATATTTGGGTTTAACTGTAATGCTAATGATTTTTTGTAAACATGTATGGATATCTGTAGATATACTGAAAGTCAAGGCATGTTTCTGAGGAATACCAGTTCTAGGGAAAACCTGTTTCTTCAGGATCATTCAGGGGTTTCTAATTATAAATTTGTGAGAAACTTGGCAACATTGGTGTCAAAATGGTGAGAAAATAGTAATAAGGGCACAGTATTCAATTTTGCCCTTCAAGTCTTCAAACATATTTAATTCTAAAATGAAAGAGGTTACATTGAATATTATACATTAATATATTAATATAATTTTATCTCTGTCCTTATCAAACTTAATGGCTGCAAATGAATTAACTTGTCTGACTATTAAAGAAATCAACCATTTTATAAATGTTCTAGTTTTGACATAAAAGAAGAGAGAATGCTAACTGGCAGAGTAAATAGCAATCTCTCCCCCCTAGACTTATGCCAGGATTAGTTGTGAGGTCTCATGTCCGAAGCTGTTTAAAGAAAGCAAGTTTTCTTACCCAGCCCTTGTGTTATCAGCTCAGATATTCAGTGAATGCATTCTTTCAGAAAATATAAGAACTGGAATTCTTAATTTCCAGATTCTTATGTGAAATTTACGGTGAACAGACACTGCAGTGGAGCATCAACATTCCCTGCTCTTTTTGTATCAAACAGCATGTAAAATTCAGAGTGTTTTAAGTGCACAGGAGCATTTTCTGTTGATTCAGTTAACAGAATTTTTTTTGTGCAAAAGGCTTCTTTTGTCTAAGGGCAAACCTTACACGAAATTTGCTGCCACACATATCTTGCTTTTCAAACAAATCTGAGTAGAAAAGGTATAATGTGGTGGAAAAAGGGCAACGAACCATGGTTAACAGAATTTATTATTCATATTTCAAAATAAAAATGTTTAACTGCGGTGTGTTAGTCACATCACACCTTGTTCCATGTGCAAAAGTAAAAGTACAGTAAAAGTATCTGTACAAAGCAGTTAAATTTAGCCAGTGCTGAGATATTCTTAGTCATCTCCTCAATTATTTTCATTGCTGTTAAGAAAAATATGGTCTTATTAATCTCCTTTTGTGATTTTTGAATCACCCTTTTGTGTAGCAAAATGTAGCTGATGCTCTGCCACTACTTTGCGCTCTCAAAATTTGTTTTCAGAGTAGGAGATAGAATGAAACCTATCTAATTTAAGAGACTATTTTTTCCTTAAATTTCAGGGGTCTAGAGAAGCAGTCACCCTAGATTCAGTGTCAAGGTTCCCGGTCTAGTTAGCAAACAGAGGCAAGTGATTTTCAAGTCCTCTAGAGGAAGACCTACTTCTATGGAAATAATGGCTCCTGCTGTTAAGGGATACTAAGTGTGGCGTCTCAATTTAACATTTCAAGTGGGCAGATTGTTAGTCAAAAGACTAGCATTCCTCATATCTGTATTCTGCTAAAATGATCAATGCTACACTTGGAGTTGGAATGAAAGCTTCATATGGGGTTTCTAAAGAATTACAAAATTATTTCATGCCGTGCAGAGAGCCATCAATTGGCAGATTAAAAACAAAGACTAGAAAGCAAAGTTTGCAAGCACACAAAAAATGAACTATAATCTTTATCAAAGTGAATGCTACTATCTTCCTTGTCAAAAAGTGTCCTTGCTGTTCATGTCAGATTGACCGTTTCCTTTTCTTCCCAATCAGATTGTGAAATAAGTGTCATCAACCTGTATCCTCTGCATTGGTTAACAATTAACCACCTGTCTATATCCACACTTCCCACCTACAATGCCCAATTAATTTGTATGTAAGGAGACAAGATTATCAATTCACAGGACAGCCTAGAGGGCAGCTTTCTCGAATGCTTAAAGAAGTTTTAAATAGATACAGAAATAACAGTTTTGTTTCCACCAGTTCACTAGGCAGAACCACACATAAGATGTACTCACTGATGAAGAAATGATTGGAGAAAGAGTGGAGTATGCTGATCTAAAATATTACCTGAAAAGACATAAGGCATTTCAAGGAATTCATATGGCAAGGAAAGTTCCACATGTTGTTTAAATACCACTGTATATAAGGGATTGTCTTTCATGTTTACTTACTTGATGATAGTATATTTTATGTGCATATAAAAGCTTGTATACATAAACACTGTTTGAAATGCCAGTATAAGCGGTATTATTGGTTTAGAAGAGTAAACCAAGAATATGGTTTACTACTACAGGGGGAACAATTAATTATGCCCATGTATACCCAATTAAGTGGACTTTGTTTTGTACAGCTGCATTTTTTGCCTGAACTTTTCATTGCTTCACAGAGACTTAAATGTCTAAAACCTTATTGAAGAGGAATATACCACATAGATTTATTATGGCCACACAGATTTTTTTTACTGCAGTCTGAATTGATTCCTGCCAGCAGTGTGAGTATGGGACTTTTTTTGAACTGCTTAGTGGTATCAGATGATTTATCCACATCAGGAGAAATAAATGACTTTGGTTTAAACTTTTCTGTTCTGTTTCCACATACACGCAGTTCATCTGGTGCTGCTTATTTCTTTTTCTGTGACTTCTAAGATGAACTCTGAAAAGTTTAATGACTATACTGTCCAAGCTTGGTTATGATTTTGACTGATGCCTTGTATTGGTAAATATCTGGATGTTATATGAACAGACATATATGATGGGATTGCCAGCAGTAGAAGGGAAGTGGAGTCAATGACTTTTGCCTTCCTATATTCCTTCAATATTTATTCCATTCAGTCACATCATTGCTTATTGTTAAAGATGAAAACAGCCTGAGAAGAAGAGACCAACCTCAGATGTCTCTATTCCTATTAAGTGATCTAATCAATAATCTTAAGAAACATGGTCTCCTATTTCTTTCATCTACTACTTTTTCTGTTATTCTAATCAGAAGGAAACAGCTTCAGTAGAAGTGGTGCAGGGAAACCTGTCTCCCCTTTTCCCCTTAGTCTGTAAACTAGGGTTTGAGGCACTTTTGGAAAGTGTAAGATGGGGATTTGAAAATCTCAGGCAGAGCTGGAAAGAAAACTTCAGTCTGCCAGCTCCTGGTTCCAACCACCAGACTTGGATGAAATGGTGCAGCAGCTCCTGTTCGAGTGACTGATGCCATAGGGGTTTAAGTAAATCTTGTTTTGGCAGGTAGAGTTCAGAGTGTTGCCACTCATAAGAGTCCCTTTGAAAACACGTGATTTAAGGATCCAAAATGGTCCTAAGTGTGAGATATCAGCTGAGCAGCCAGCCCACACAGGACTGAAATGCTTCTGGGCATTGGCAGAAACAGAATTTAAGTACTGAGGGAACCTGAATGAAATTTTATTAAGTTCTTGGATTGTGCATGATCTTGCCAAAATCTATGATGTGGACATAGCCCAAGTGATTTGCTTATCATGACACAAGTATTATTGCATGAAGCTGATGAATTAACTAAGGGGGGGGGTTATGTTTCTTTATGACCATACTTTATGACTGCCTAAAGTAATAGTTTCTCCTTTTGTGCCAGAAAAACCATTTAACCATCCCACCACGAGGATGTGATGGCATCTGTCATCAACCACCAGAGCAGTGATTTCCAGTCAAGTTTGACGGGGGGGGGGGGGAAATTAATTCAAATGATTTGTACTTAAAGAATGCAAAAGCCATTGTTTATCTCTCTGAATTTGGTTATACAAACAAACAAAAAACTATAAAAAGTGAAGTTCATCAACTCTTGTATGTTTTATGTTGTGAGTGACAGAAGAGTGCAAGAACCTCCCTGATAATCAGGGGGTTTTGCCACTAAGACCAGTTTAATTATTAGATTGGAGATGGTGCATGCAGCAGAGGAGGAGAGGCAATGCATGGTACTGCATGGGCCAACAAAGTTCAGTAACCAACATGGCTTTGCCAGTTCTCTGTTCACCGTTTGGTGGGAGCATGAGCCATTCTTGGCAGGGTATCACTACCTTTTTCATACCATCATACCAGACTACCTGTTTGATACATAGGAGCATGGAACTATGTTTAAAAATGTGACACTGTACTCTGTGTTCTATGGTACTGACAAATCCGTGGTAGTAATTTAACACATGCATTTTCATTTATGTTCAACTTCACATCTACATAGCCTTTGCAGTCTTTGCATCCAAAAAAGTAGGTTTTTTTTTATTTCTTTCATTTTTATTAAAATACAGATGAAAAAAGAAAACATTTCTGGCCCTATAAGAAAGCAGATTGCCAGGTGTTTAAAGAGGTGTTTTTTAAAAAAGGGAATTTTTCTCTATTTGCTTTCTTGTGCTGGAGACAACAACCAGTTTACTAACATTGAAACATAAATCACCCTCAGCAGCAAATTATTGTTTTTGCTTTCCAATCAACTCTACATAAATATCAAACCTATTTTTTAACAGAACAACCTTCTGGAGGCATTATTTTCTTTTTAATGCTTATTTAGCCTATGGAAAGAAGATTTATTCTGTTTCACCAAGAGACTTTGATGCTTATATTATTCTTCCTAGAAGACTGATATTTCACTGATGATATAATATTCTCCCTCAGAATGGAATCACTGCTATTCTATCCATGAAATTACTGTAAGAGTGCATGTTTATTCATTTTAACTAGAAATATGCTGGAAGAATCTGCTGAAAGTTCCACACAATGAAGGTAGTTTATTCTGTTCATATGTAGATGTCTAAACAGATGTTAGTATATAAATTAGTTACATTTTTTTCCACATAATTTTCAATTAATATGTAAAGCATTGCATAAAGGGGCAAAGGTTTTATAGTCATTTCATTTTCATCTCAGTCACCGATATTGGCTTGATACTCCAGATGTTGATTTTCAATTTCTCTCATGCTTTCCATAGACATTCACTTTTTGCTTTCAAGTAAACATGGCCATTTTATGAGGTGATCAGTATTTCAACCCATGCGAGAGGAGAACTAAAATAGACACTGGTTGCAAAGGGTACCAGCAAGTTTCTGTATAATGTATGCATCATTCAGCAAATTTTGCCCTGGGATATACCTGTACTATACCATTTGTTTAAAGGGCAATTTCCATCCTAATGTTTTTATTTTTTAACTTTTTACAAAAACTTGGTTAAATATAAGCATTTTATGAAGTAATGCCTGGAGGTTCCTGTCAGTCTTTATTGTGTCACTTTTTAAGCCTGAAATAATTTTCTGAGTTAAGAATTCCTATTCTTTTTGATAAGCTTCACCTTCCATTTTTAAACAGTCAGACTGAGAATAAATAGCTGTTTGCACAGCTCATGGATTTTCAGAAGACCTCTCACAACTTTCTATCATGCAAAATAACAAGGAATATTCAAATCGATGCCTCTGTTATTTATTCATTACCTTTTCTACATTGACAAATGGTTTAATTATGAAGTTTTAAAATATTTTCTGGCCTCTACTTATAACGAAACTGATCAGTGATTGCTGAAGTTCTTAATACACTGTCAAGTACTCTATTTTCTACCTGAAATATTCTGTGACGAGATTTGTAAAGTGATCCCTTTACTGTCATGTGTTATAGTAAATAAAGCATTTTTACTACTGAATTGCTTTTCATCATGGTTTTTATATGTCTTACAATGATGTGTGACTTCTAAAAGATGATAAACATAGCATAGTTTTACCCAGGGATTTATTGTTGACACAACTGATGGTATGTAAAAGTCTAATTACTTGATCAGCTAGCAGAAAATAGGAGTTTGAATTGTGTTCCTCACATGCAATGCTCAACAAAAGACATAATTTGTACAACAGATTTCTTGTGTTTAACTCACATCTTCCCTAATAAGTGTGCTCATGGTCAGCAGATGTTTACAGCTTTGCTTAATTGTAACTTTTCTTTCTATTTTAGTCACCCTCCAAATAATTCAATAAAGGACCAATGACGAAAATATGAGACGCTTCTTTTTAGATATACATGAAATGGAATTTTGACCTTTTCACTTCAGGATCCTCAAAATGAAGGTGTCTTTCTGTTACATTGACTATACTGTTTCCAGAGTAACTATGTTTTGATCCTTGCTGGATCAAAAAAACACATATGCTATCTATCACTCATGACACTGTCATACTGGTTAGACATTCAGTCTAAGATGGACAAGCAGGGAGCAAAGTGTGAGCTGCATATTGTTGTATTTTGATTGTTATAACAAATTATATTTAGAGAATCCTTAAAAGCACTTAGTACTCTTTGGAAGTAAGAGCCATGCTTTTCCCCAGTCTTTCCCATTTGCTCCAGATTGTCTTTTATTAGAAATGTTGTCTATTTTGCTTCTCCTCTCGATTCTGTTTGTAGAACAAGATTTGGAGATGTACAGAACAGAAATAAAGAAAACAACACAAAAAATGAAAAGCAGAAGCAAATTGGGATGCCAAAAGGCTCAGGCTTAAAAACAGCGTGCCCTTCTGTCCCCAGAATGTAGACTAGAAAAGGTGATTCCAGTCAAAAAAAGGTCATTCTGTCCTCCTCCAGACTACAGATACTTCTCACTGAGTTCAGTCAAAACTACGCAAAAGTGTTTGGGCTTCAAATGCAACTATTAAGTCTGAAATGTTCAAAACCCACAACATCTTGTGAGCTTAGTATAAAGTTGTATGACAGGCTAACCATCCAGAACATTTCAGCCCAGGGTGTGACCTGTGGTGCTAGAGTACCACAACACAGGAAGATAAAATGAATGTCTCTCTGTTACATCTTCCTAGTTTCTGGAAATATTGGCTTTGGCTCTGTGTATTTGTCTAACACACAAATAATTGTTTACAGTTTTTCTGGACAGAAGAGTCTACCTGCAGTATTGATAGCAAAGTTGAACTTGCGCGAAAGTCACATTCTTTCCCCTCTGAAAGGAATTGTCTTTTGCAATTCCGTAGCAAGTGCAAAGTTCTAAAATGTATAGCTCCTTCTGAGTTCCTTTCCTGCAGACAGCTTTCTGTAATCAGCTTCTCTGAATTGTTTCCTCTTAAAATCCTCTAAGAGTTCCTCAGCTCTACTGTCACAGAGATTACTATCTTTATAGATGCATTAAGCATGCAGTAGTTGATTGACAGTGTAATCCACATTTTTATGTGATTGGGTGGCAGCTGCCTCCCAGGAGTAATGTGTTCAGGAGTACATCTTTTATACAGAGATCAGTGATAAATCTCACATTTTCAATCTTGATATTTAGCCTGGGAAATTGACTCTGCTTTTTCTGTACTCAAGGGTACATTTTTAAACTTGGTTCAAGTTTTGAGGAAATCTTGTTAATCACTTTGGGCTCCTCTGTAAGTATTGTCATAAGAGGATTTTGGATTTCAGGATTTTGCTTGATTTGTTATGATAATTATGATGTATAAAAAGTGAATAGTTATTTGCATTCCAATTGCTATTTAAAAGATATCCTGCTTTACTCATTGCAGTGGGAGAAATCTAATCAGATTGTGCATGTATCCTTGCCTGTAACTTGAGCAAGGTGACTCTGTCCTTATGTGTTAGTTTCATGGATAAATACACTATGTGTCCCACAGTTATGTGTGTTAAGATCCTCTTCCTCACACATGAACACTTTGGTGATAATGGAAGGTATAGATGGCTTAATACATTAATTAACCCCCCCTATATTATAGTATTAAAAATATATGAAATGAAATAAAGGTTTTCCAGCAAGGAAGGTCAAACATTTAAATATTATAGGAAGATATACAAGATACACAGTAACAAATGCCAGATTCTGCATCTGGGATGGAGTAACGCCAGATACAAGTATAAAATGGGAGAGGAGTGGCTGGGGTGCTGGTCGACAGCAGGCTCAATATGAGTCAGCAGTGTGCTCTGGCAGCCAAGAGGGCAAACTGCATCCTGGGGTGCATTAAATACAGCATAGCCAGCTGGTCAAAAGAGGTGATTATCCCACTGTAATTAGCATTGGTGCAGCCTCACCTTGAGTACTGTGTGCCGTTCTGGGCCCCACAATTTAAGAAGGATGTGAAGGTCCTTGAATGGGTCCAGAGGAGGGCAACAAAGCTGGTGAAAGGGCTGGAAGGAATGTCCCGTGAGGAGCAGCTAAGGACTTTGGGCTTGTCTGGTTTGGAGACAAGGAGGCTGAGGGGCGACCTCATTGCTCTCTCCAGCTTCCTGAGGAGGGGAAGTGGAGAGGGAGGTGCTGATCTCTTCTCCCTGGTATCCAGTGATAGAACGTGTGGGAATGGTTCAAAGCTGTGCCATGGGAAGTTCAGACTGTACACTAGGAAGCATTTCTTTACTGAGAAAGTGGTCAAACCCTGGAACAGGCTTCCTAGAGAGGTGGTCGATACCCCAAACCTGTCAGTGTTTAAGAGGCGTTTAGACCCTGAAGTGGTCAGGCAGTTGGACTAGATGATTGTTGTAGGTCCCTTCCAACTGAAATATTCTAGTCTAGTCTAGTCTAGTCTGGTCTGGTCTGGTCTGGTCTGGTCTGTTCTGTTCTGTTCTGTTTTGTTTTTTTCTTTAGGACAGCCACTAGCTCAGGTAGGAAGTAAATCCAGGCTTTATAGTCTGAATTTTAAGTTGGGTGAACTAAGGTTAGGTATGAAAGAACCGGAGAACACCGTGTGTGTACCCAAAGGTGTAGATTTTCCTGCAGTTGAGGAATAGTTAAAAAAAAAACAACAACCTAAAAATAAAATAAAGATAAACCTGGAAAAGTAAATATGTGGCTCAAGTAAGTCCAATCCATGCTTGCATTGACCCCTGTGATATCTGTCATCGCTTGCTTTACACAGGTGCAAATGTCTTTACAGCATGCTCAGTTATGTCTGATTTGAAACCAATTAAGTATTTTTGTAGTGTATCTTTTTGATCAGATTTTATCCTCAGCTAAAATCGTGTAAATTGGAAGCCTCATGTAGCCAGTGGTAGAAAATGGGAATGCTTTTTGTGCTGCTGACCTTGCTGCTTCTGTTATACATTCAAGAGTGTCAAAACTTGAGGAGTCTTATAAGTGTAAATGTCACAACTACTGCAGGCATTTTAAGTGAGTTATTCTTATCCTAATATTCCTAATGGTTTCTGAAGCCATGTTGTTCTTCAGACAGGAGAGAGATACCAGAGCTGTGTAAATTATAGCAAAGCAGAGGAACATCAGAATCATCAGTCTCTTTCAAGCTTGGCGGGTGATATTACTGATTAGACAATCATTTTGCAATGCCTTTATCCAATTTTTTGAAGCTACAATGTATCACCGTGGCATTGATTTTCAGGTAGATTTTTTGGTGTTTTAAGTCAGGTATCGCATTTCCAGCTGTGGCCTGTTCCTTATGGTTCAAAGGAAGGTGAACTACCCTTTGTCTACTCAATAATGGATTTAGACAGTTGTGCAATCCCTTTTCTGATAGCTGCAGGCAATGCCAGCAAAGGTAACCATGCTGCTCAAGTAATTTCACTGGCTTTGTAGACAGATTAGTGAGTATACTTGTCTGTCGACAAATTAAAGGTGGAAAGATAGCATATTGACCCTTTTTACTGCTTAGTTCCTGACAATACATTTCACATTCTGTACCTTGGCTGATGTTGGCAACCTTCAACTGACCTCTGACAACATATCGAAACCGAAACATTCAGCTCCAGCTTTCCTTGTCCGCCCTTCACTTATGCTTAATTACCCTGTCTTGGTTGCTGTGTCCCAGTGGGCTGAAAGTGGAGGACCTTTTGCACACCAATGCTCAAGACTCATGATTGCTTAAATTGTGTCTCCTTTCCCCAGCCAGCAGGAAGGGGGAGTGACACTGTGCATTGTTAAGGAGACTGAGCAGGAACAACTGCATCAGAAGTAGCAGAAAAAAAGCAGGTGTTTAAAAGCAGTGCAAACTTTTCAAGGAAAGGGAATACTTTGCTTTGGATGCTGTGATGCTTTCCTGAAGCAGTGCAGTGCAATGACAGTAGAATAATATCCAGAAGACAAGTATTTCATTGAAAATTTTCTGATAAAATATAATAAACAAAGAGATTACTTTTTAGATACAGATTTAGCAGCACATGAGCTTTAGAAGCTTAAGTGGCTGTTAATATAGCTCAGACCAAGTGAAATCTCTAGGCTTCCCATTCTGCAAACACTGTTGCATGCCCTGATAGATATACTTACTTTCTTAAAGAAATTCTTGATGTTCATAACTTCAACCAGCCAATAATTTCTTTAATTTCTTCTTTTTTATACTAAGATATTAATAGAGTATTATGCATCCTGGGGCCAGGACATATTGTACAAAACCATGTAAAAAGATGTGACCTCAAATCAGTTTTTAAAATTACTATTGCAGAAACAGACTTGGAGCCTCAAAAGACAAAATTCAATGTTGCAAGTTGTACACACATGCTTAATTTTACTCAAAAAATCTCTTTAAATCATGGAGATTTGTACTTGAGTAAAATCCGTATATCTTTTTTGTAAAGTTATGTCTCTACTATGTTGTGTTTTAAACCCCAGTAGGCAGCTCAGCCCCACACAGCCCCTTGCTCACTCCCCGCAGGTGGGATGGGGGAGAGAATCAGAAGAGTAAAAGTGAGAAAACTCATGGGTTGAGATAAAGACAGTTTAATAGGTAAAGCAAAAGCCACGCATGCAAGCAAAGCAAAACAAGGAATTCATTCACCACTTCCCATGGGCAGGCAGGTGTTCAGCCATCTCCGGGAAAGCAGGGCTCCATCACGTGTAACAGTTACTTGGGAAGACAAATGCCATCGCTCTGAATGTCCCCCCTTTCTTCTTCTTCCCCCAGCTTTATATGCTGAGCATGACGTCATATGGCATGGAATATCCCTTTGGTCAGTTGGGGTCAGCTGTCCCAGCTGCGTCCCCTCCCAGCTTCTTGTGCACCCCCAGCCTACTCACTGGTGGGGTGGGGTGAGAAGCAGAAAAGGCCTTGACTCTGTGTAAGCACTGCTCAGCAGTAACGAAATCATCCCTGTGTTATCAACACTGTTTTGTTCATAAATCCAAAACAGAGCCCTATACAAGTTACTATGAAGAAAATTAACTCTATCCCAGCCAAAACCAGGACATACTGGTAACTTAAACAGTGCCAGACAATATTGCTGGAGCTAACATGTAGACCAATCCTCTATACTGTTAATGTCTTTCAGTTATCTATACTGTTAATATTACTAGAACTATCTTTAGTATCCTTTTAATGTAAGTCAAATAAAAAATTCCTGGGCATGCAAACATTTCCTTGGAGAAACATTTCCTTGGTCCAAAGACCAATTCCCAGCAGACAGTTTGGATTTTTTTTAGCGTCTATGATCACTTAGCGGATGCAAACTGTTTTGCATTGGTTGTCCTCCAGGCCAGAGAAAGGACCCAGGAACCATTTAGTTCACTAGCACAGAAATAAGCTATGCGGTCTTGTGAATATATGAAATGTAGTCTGCTGATGTCCGAGGAAGACTTTAATTTACAGTGTGCCTTGTTTCTTGTGATTTGTGTATTCTGTGTGCTGTCAGTCACCTTCCTGAGGCTAAAGAATTAATCATAGCTGCAGTGCAGATTTCAGAAATGGTTCAGTGTGAACCACCACTTCTGGAACAGGACAAAACATGAAATTTGTATTTGGTGTCAGGAGCCAGGTGATTCTTAGAGAGTATGAAATTGATTGAACTTTTAATATGACTCTGCACTGCTAAAGATGCTTCAAGAAAGAAAGTCAGATCACAAATAGCCTGTAAGTTTACATGCAATCAGGCTGAAGCTAGTTAAATGTTCTTGGGTTCTTGCCACCTGAGTTTCTTGAAGGATAGAAGAAGTGCATATGACAATGTTAGGTTTATGGTTCTTCAAGCAACCTTGACTCATACGCCCTTAAATTTTGCACGTGTTCAATGCTAGTATACAATATTTAGTATACTTTTACTAGAGATAGTCAGTTAGTGCATCAGTGTCCTAGGTTATGCTGATTAAAAGCTATTTCCTGTTTTTAGCCTCTAAAAGGTCTTTCTCCAAAAATCTTTGACAGTCATGATTTTTTTGAAGATTACACACAACTTCTCAGATAAAATTAACTAGGACCAACTAACAAAAAGCCAGTATCAAGTGTTTCTTTGATGGCACTGTGTAAAACTAGCATATGCATAACATTTGTCCAGCTGAAACCAAAATCACTTTCAGAGAAATTGACCTGCCATAGCTATGTCTCAAGGCTCCATAGAAATTGGACTGGCACTGCATCCTGCACTTGAGGTCAGTGAATGTGTTTTTTCATTGACTACAGGTCTTATTTTGGAGCTACACATCAATCTTGTTAGAGGAGACAAAAAGCGGTATGGAGGATTAGAGCTTTATCTGTTTGTCTGGCTTCTTTAGCTCTCAGGACACCTGAGGATTTAAAGAGTAAATCCATTTTCCCTATGAAAAATGTGATGGAAATCTTGTTGATAACTGATGAAGATACTCCTTTACATACTGCATGTTTTATTATGCAGGGAATTGCTCACAACGAGGTGGGATCAAAAGAAAGCCTGTTCATGTCTGAGCAGTGGGAAGATAATAGTGATATGAATGAACAAGAGTAACACTCTCATAAGTAAGTAAACAATTCACACCCTCAGACTGTTAATATGACTTTACATATAGGTTACAGTATCTATGGTCAGGACAGCTGGCTGTAAGGCTTTTCAACCTTAAATTGTAATTTCTGTGGCTGGTGTGATTTTATCACAGCATGCTATTTTAACAAGACCCACTGGATTAATTGGAATGGCACTTGATTTGAAGGCTGGGCATATCACAATATTTTACAGCATAAGAGTTAGTAAATTACAACACTCATTTAAACACTATTCTTCTTGTAAAGCAGATGAGCATTACTACCCTCTATATTCATTCTTTTTCTCAGCTGCACAATCTGCTAAGGGCCTTGGAGAATTATCTATAGTAACTCTCAAAGCTCTTTCTTAGTCGGTATTCTGCAAATCAGTTACTCCCTATTTAAAGCTCCTCTTTCTTCATTGTTTGGTACAGTACATGATTTCTTAGACTCACTTGTTTGTATTTAATTGCTGATTTCTGCAAATATTCCACAAATAATTTGCCTCACCTCATCCAGAGCTGTTAATTAGACTTACCCTTTCATACAATTTCTAATTTAATTGCAGCACACTTGCTAATTGTCTCTGTGTCAATGGTTGCATGTTTAGTTTCAGCAATTACTATGTCTTTCTCAAATACTTAACAATAATTCAAAATACATGAGTCAAAGCGTGTGTTTTCCCAAGCATAGCATTATTATTAACTCAATTCTTCCATGCTGATGTGACTCTACCTCAAGGACAGCATATTAGCCTAGAGGAGTAGTTCTGGTTCTCAGCTGTTCATCCATGGGAATATTTATGAATCTGAACAGAGCAGAACTGAAACTTTCTAAGGTCAAAATATTTTCATATCTTCCTTCAGTGGTAATGCACTGGGGCACTTCTTCCCTAGTATTATTTCTAAACACCATTTTCATTGCCTCAACACTGTTTAGTAACAATTCCTTTTTGTTTTGCACTTTTTTGTCTGTCCGTTCTTGTGATGTGACGCCACAATTCCCATACAGAGATCAGAAGGAGAAAACATCTGTTCTTACCATCTCTACAGGTGCTGAATTTTCCTGGATGGTTGTTTCCAGTATTTATTTTCTGCTGCACTTTGCTTTAAACTCAGATATTTTACCGTGCTTTTATGATTGGCCACATTTTTGTTTCTGGCATTCTGCTATATTCAAAAGACTGTATTTTCTTTCAAAAGATGCACTGAGTGACACTAAATGCCTGTAGCTTCTTTTTTCTCAATAGCTCTGTGAATAGCTTACATCTTCTAAGCCTGTCATCCTGATTACCACGTTTTGCCACATAACATCTGAGACAAAGCTGATCAATAGAATAATGGTTACTGCACTGCAGTCTGTGAGGTGGATTTGCAGCTTGGCCTCCATAAGGTTGTCATCATCAATAGCAAGGGAATGGTTGCACAGCTGATTTGCAGCAGTTCTCAATGTGTGTTAATTAAATCTGTAATATAGCTGCTAGGCAGCCAGATTTGCAGCCCTCCTGGACAGCGCTCATGTAGCAGTTCAAAATATTGTAATTGAAAATGAGACACAATGACTAACACATATACGAAATTAACATGATTCCACATTCTCTTTTTAGGTTAAGCAAGCCATCTGAATGCCAAACTATGGTTCCAAAATCCTCCCTTCTTTTCTTATTCTGTGCAGTTCTATCTGGTATTTGACAATCAGGTTTCAAGTGGCAGATCACAAAAGTCTTTTCTCATATCAGTCATCCTCACAAACAATCACATTGGAGTTACAATTTTCAGGATTGACCTTCAGCAACAGTAACTTATAAAGAAAAAAAATTGTAACAAAATTGTTTCACATAGTTTATTTAAAAAATGCCTATGAAACACCTGATTCAGAAATAGCTATAAATCTAGTTTGGAACAGAATCAGAAGAGGAGATTTCTATAATTGCATTTTAACATAAATCTTAAATCCCTTTGGCTAGATCTAAACTGTTGTTTGTGAATGTGCTTTGTTATTACTTCTCTGTGAAGGGGAATTTTTATTTGTTCAAATACTGATATTTGGCTAAGTCTGTACCCACGTGTGTTATGACTGCTTGCCAAAACATAAACACGAATCACAAGGGACAGAAAACTTCAGAAACAACTGAAGCCAGTAAGTAGCAGTGCTAAGACACAGTGTTTTGATGGGATGTTTGAGACAGAGTTCAGGTTACACAGTAGCCCTTTCTCTGGAAAGCCTTTGCATATACTCTAGTTAGTCAGTGAGGTGTGTGTTTGGGTGGAGGAAGTTCCAGTCCCAGAAATCAACTCAGGAATGGCTGAGTCATGTGTTAATTGTCCTGTGGTTGGATAGATGTAACCGAGAAAAGTGGTAACATTTGATTTTCCCAGCAGTGATAGCAAAAGTGGGGCACAATACCTTGAAGTTTTGTAATACTGCTCAATCTTTTGCAGACAGGTTTGGTGACAATTGGCCATCTGTGGCTGCTATCCCTGTTTCTTTTCTTAGTCTGCTTATCCTTGAATGAATGGCATTACTAGGGACTAGGGTCTCTCACTCTGTAAGTAACATCAATCCACCAGGAAGTGTGAATGAAATGTAGCGATGGGATCCTCTCCTCTTTTTCAGAAGACACCACCACCTGGGAAAGCCCCTTAAGCAACTTGAACGCCTTTTGGAAACCCATACACCACTTCTCTCTCCCTTTGGTACCTTGCTGAGGCAGTAACAGTATTCTTAACCAAGGGCAAGAAGAGGACAAAACAGCCTACCTCAGCCTCTTCCATTGTCCATCACAACACTGGAGAGACTTTGAGGACAGTTTTGTCCCTATTATGTGAAAGGACTGAGTGTGGCAGTGTGGTCCCCCTGCCCTGCGTAAGCAATGACCACCAGTGGGGATCATTGTGGCTGCATCCAGGTTATGTTGGACTTTGGGAATGGACGGCAATATAGTAGCCAAGGGCTGCCTGGAGCAGTGACTCAAATGACTTGCTGACATGCAAATATGACTATAAATCAATAACCTTACTCTATAAATAGTGGACTGCCCAGGGCCTGTTGAGCTCTCCTGCACAGCAGCGGGCTGCACGCCAGAATCTCCCCTTGAGTAGAGAAGTTTCTCAAGGTTAATCCTCGAGGTTGAGAGATTCCTTGCCACAACAAATCCTCGGTAAGTGACTAATAGCATGCTAAACTTTGAAATCTTAGCTAAGTGACATAAAGGATTGATTGCACATATATAATCCTTTAGACATAAACCGTTGACCAAGTCTGGGACTAGGATTGGATCCAGCCACACCTAGACTACTCTCTGAGAAGTTTAGAAAGCAAGGGGGTCCTTTCTGAACCTCATGACTCAACAGGAGGGTCTCCCTGACAGTTTTGTCTGACACTGTCTTCTATGCAGTAAATAATCAAGTGTACCTCACCATCGGATCTTGTTAAATCACTGTTGCATTTACCATTGAACTTTGTTAATTCACACTTTAACTCACTGTTTTCTATCAATAAAGTGTATTGTTGCTTCTCTCTTGTGAGTGAAGTTCAGTCTCACTCCATCCACAACAGCTGAGAAGAAGGGTGTTTGCTAAGGCACAGTACTGATGGGTGGTCTCAGACTGAAATGAGACTGGTCAGCTCTGGGCTCTGCAGTGCAATAAAGCCAACTATAAGGTTACCATGATCTCATCTTAGATCCTGATAGCATCAGCACTTGTTGCTGATATTGTGGGTTGCTGCCACAATTTGCTACTGCAAAGTAGCACATTTAATCATGCCGCTACTGCTGTTAAGTGCTACTGCCCATCACCAGTCTGCAACCATCATGAGTCTAGGACTACAGGAGCGGAATGTCCTGCCTGCAAGCCCTAGGGTAAGTGGCACTGGAACAGAAACCAACAGCACTGATCAGGACAGAAGGAGTACAGATCTCTGTTGTGCAGATGGTATAAAAGAGGGTCTTAGTGTGAACCCCAACGTTGCCTTTAGTAGCACATCATAGATAGAGGTTAAGACTTACCTTAGAGGCAACCTTGAGACGAAAGCAGAAGAGACATCATTCCTTCAACTGCAGATGAAAATTGGCAGAAGCAAGCCTGGAAAAGTGAGAGTTTTCAGTATAAAAGCTTTGCAACAGCTGGTCAAGGATTAGGATGAGCAGAATAGGTGCCTGCCTCAATACTTCTTTACAGAGCTTAGGCCTAAAAAATGTGGCTATCATATCTTACATGCCTGAGTGGAAACTTTGCATACTGCCACTGAGGACCCTCAGATTCCTATTCGCTGTATTCATAAAACATTTCTGTTGCCTCTCTTGAAGAGAGCCAATCAGGAAACAGATATTGCATATATTGCACTGTAGAAATAGGTTCACTAATCAGACTTCCTGATTAGAGTTATCTCTATTGAACAGTTAAACTAATGCTGGCAATAATTTATGAGGAAGCAATGATTCTAAATTTGTTTACAAAAAGTATTTGTTAGTCAGTTGGAACAACGAACAAACTGCTGGATACCATAGAAAGGCTAAATTTGAGTATAATCTGTTTGTCATTAATAATTTTATTTGCTCTAGTCATTTAGTTATATGTGCTAAATTATTAAACATATGTACATTGTTATAACATGCTTATATCTATGCTTACGATAAGGAAGGTCTTCATTTTTGAGTTAACCATACAAACCAAAAAACAATTAAGATAGGTATTGTATGGTACTTTAACTTGTATAATTGTGATAGTATTTATAGGACATAAATAACTCCATAATTGCCAGATTTTATGGTTGACATTCTACCTTATAACAATTCATAGAATCATAGAATCATTATGGTTGGAAAAGACCTCCAAGATCATCAAGACCAACCGTCAACCCAACACCACCATGGCCACTAAACCATGCCAT
>NW_008825566.1:1130971-1140023 GCF_000699105.1 Pygoscelis adeliae | reverse complement strand
CAGCAGGATATCTGCCTTGTTGGCCTTCCCCCTCATCCTTACCCATAAACACTCGACTGTATCATCATCACAGTCATTGAGCTCTAGACAATCGAAACACTCCCTAACATACAGAGCCACCAATTACACTATTACAGAGTAATTACATGAATTAAATTATTTGTGCACCACAAAAACAGACTTTCTTGTACTTTGGGTTTACATAATGTGCAAAATCTAACACAGGCTTTTTACTGTGTTAAACTGTGGTGTTTATTACAGTGGCTCAGATCTAACACTTACTCATCACAACAGAAGGATATAGATATAGATATAGACGTAGATATAGATAATCTATAGATATGGATTAGATAGAGATTTGGATAAATATATATAAATAAATTCCTAAAATATGTTTGCCTCCTCACCAGTGCATTGCATGTGAAGCCTTAACCTCTAGAACTCTGAGCTGCACGCTCACACGGTGACTGAAATAATTTGAAAACAAAAGGGATTTCTTTTCTCTACTAAGATATGACTCTAGTGATTCGCGCCCCTTTGAAATAGTTTTGCAAAAACTGTTAAAAAAGCTACCAAAAATTCACAGCCCAACAATTAAGAGTTATTTGCCTTTTTCTTCCCAGATGTTTTGTTTCACTGCTCTCCTCCCTCTGCATTATGCTAGCACAAGTATTTGTGTAGTTGTTCTATGAAAGGCTGCTGAAAAACAACTCAACAGAATTAAATTAGTTATTTCTTGGGATTAGTTTGCTTATTTAGTTCTTTGGCACAGCTAGAAAAATACCTGTGCACGTATAACACAGGAATTGGATAGGGAGGATGGGGAAACAGGTGACTAGGGCAGGACAGGAGGAATGGCCATTGCTTAAACCAATTCTAATAGTTGAAGAAATGCATCTGTGGTTCTGAGTACTCTGATGAAGTCACATATCTCTTGCTTCTCAGATTTCTGTAATTCTATTTCATATGTAAGGCCTCCCTCCTGGGTTTTGAGATTTGGGTTAGAATGTCAGGCAAATCTTAAATGCACCACACTGTATCCATGGCTCCATCCACACCATCCAGCTCCATACACAGGAAGGTAATTGTGTGCTTGGGCATAGCCCTTCAATGCTGAGGATGTTCTCAATGGATGCCGTGAAGACTGTGACAGTTGGCCTTTTGAGGACTAGGGATTTGTACCACAAACTTTTTCCCATTGCTTCATAGTATTGAAATTCAATTTAAGGAATAATTTGTTGTTCCTGAAAAAAGCCAAATTTAGGAATTGGAAATCTTAAGGAAAGGAAATGTCTATGCAGTTTTTCATCTCTTGATAATCACTTTGAGACTCACCTAGGAAAGCTAAACCAAAAGTTATTACCGTTCGTGAGTCCTCTGAGGGCCTGTGTGAAATGAATTAGTGTTCAGCCCTGTTCCGAGTGGACAGCCTTAATCACTACTGCTCTGTGCTTCTATGATTTTCAGCAAGAATGTGAAAATCTAAATAAAAATTTAGGAGATAGTGGAGGCATGTTTGAACTAAAATCTCATGGTGGAGTCTCATACCTCTTTTGAACAGATTTTTTTTTTTAAGTAAACCACAAAGGCAGTGAATTTTCTGTTAACTCTTAGGTCATGAAGAGACACTTTTGCCCATTTCTCTCCAGCAGAATGGTTTATCTCTTCAATACTGATCTGAGGCAGCATTTCAAGGACTGAGAGTGTAATTGAGCTTCCAAGTCCATTCAAGCCTCTATCTTTGGGGACAGGAGTATAATTTTCTCTCCTTCATTCTTCCCCACACCCCAGTTGCTTACAGAAGCTTATACTCACTTCTTTCTTCTACTAATGCAGTTTCTAGCCCATTCTGAACATCGCTTTTGCTTTCACAATGCACTCCTTCAGTGCTCGTGGTCCTTTCAGCTTCTTAGTTTCCATTTTTATTTTGAGGGAATTTTTGCCTTTCCAATAGCTGATGATACACACTGTCTCTATGCCCTTCAAAATGTTATACAGCTTAATCATCTTATCTTAATTCTTTGTAATGACAATAATCTGAATTTTCTAGCCTCTCTTCAAATAGATATATATATAGCCTGCAAGATACTTCATCAGCCTTTTTTCACTATTTTGTATAATTTCCAGGTATTTGATGTGCTTGCTTTAACAAGGTACCAGATTTATGTACAATACTCCAGGTAAGGTCTCCTTAGTTTTGTGTATACAGTGTCAACATCTAAAATGATTTCTTCAGAGATGTGTTCTCCTCCTCTATCTTTGCTGCAGTCCTTTCTGGTATTCTGTTTATTTTTTTAATTGCTGCCAAATTTGAAGCTGACGGTTTTACAAATTACATCATCAATCCTGCCAATACTGGCAGATCCAAAAATGGTACAACAAGCCAGACACTTCCTGTTCCTGACAGACTTACTTATCAGTGCAGATCAGCTCTGCTTTGCATTGACAAGAGAGTTGTTTTGCACATGCACCGTGACCAGTCCTATCTAGTGTTTTCAAATGTCTAGTGTCCTGGGCTGACAGATGTATGGAAACGCACTGGACAGTAGCTTAAAATAATATAATAGCAGTCTTCTGGTAAAAGTGATCTTCACTACCAGATTTGTTGGCTCTCCATCAAAAGTTCTTTTTTTCTAGTCAAAATGTTAACATTTTTCAATAGCTGTGATAGTCCTTAAGATAGGCGGAAGAGGGAACCTTCTCAAACTTATATGGCCATATAAGAACTACTGAGAATTGGATGCTATCACAGCAATTCTCTATTGTCTGTTGTTTGATTAAATTGTTTGAGAGAACAACAGCTGAATGATATCAGAGAGGATAAATTACACCTCTTAATGAAAATTAAGTATTTTGCTATAAAGTTTTTAGGAGGCAAGGAGCTTTCAACAGCCAATCAACCCTGAGAAGTCAGACTTGCCTATGAAGAAGGCCACCAAAAATCATGAAGACATTTTCAAACACAACTAGGTTCCTAAGTCGCTTAGTGGGGTCTTGTGCTCTAAATCATGTAAGAGGTTACTCAAAATCGATTGTCTTTTGCCAGAAAAATACTTTGGTCTCCATTAACTTATTCTGCCTGGGCCATAATGGGTGTGACGTGGTTCCATGCTTTCTGTTTCTGGCATATACCCATGTTATATCAAATGTATCTTTCAGCATGGAGCTAGATCCATGAAGAGAGGATCTGTCCCCTTTTTCTTATTGCACTTCACAACACATCCCTCATTTAAAAAAAAATCCCTCTTTTTTTTTTTTTTTAAATCTTCAGATGCAGAGTGTACTTTTAGGTTTAGATATTGTATTTGCACGTATAAACTTCGGCATTTTACCTTATTAAAATAACAAATTCACCAAAAATTCCTAGTCTAAAAGCTAAATCATTCAAATAATTCCTGATAACCTAAGCTTTCACATCTTTTGCTGTTTGTATCCACTGAAAGTATCCCTGGTAACTATCTGCATTTCGTGCTACCTGAATGTACCAGCTAATTCTTAAGTGAGTTCTTAAAGTTAACTCAAATAGTAGTCATAAAGAATAGCTTGACATTTAAATTCTTAAAGAGTATTGATTATTAACCACCTTATTTCAGGCTCTCAGATGAGCTGTTATTTATGCCTACAGATGTTTCCTCTGTGAAACTACATCAAAGAAGTTAAAGATAATATATGCAAATATCCGCATTCTTTCCAACCTCAAATACTTCAAAGGTGGTATTATCATTGCACTGAATTGGTATGTTTCTCTGGACACGATGCAATAAAACTGAAATTCCTTCATTACAATATCTTGGAAATTACTTTTTTTTTTTTTTTAAAGTGACTATTTTAACACAATTTTTAAGTTGTTATTATTTTGAAAGTTTTCTTCATCTTCCAGGTTGGAAAAGTTGACCTGTTTTGTTGAATACTAATGTGGACTGTACTGTCCTCAGCAAATTTTCACTTTGATAATGGAATGTCATATTATCCTTAAGGATTTTTTCATTTGATGTACTTTTGTCTGTTTTATACATAATATATGAATCCAATTTTTACTTGAGTGGGATTGATGCAATATTCTGGGCTACAAGTGTTCAAAAACTTCCTTAACGATGCTGTAATAAATACCTTGGAAAACTTTTACTCATTGCAGAAAGGATAAATTTTATCATAATATTTTATAAGTCTAGGGATGAGGTTTGGCTCAACTGGTTTACTCAATCGAATTCCAGCCACTCATTTTAAATTGTCTTATGCCAGGAAACAAAGACATAGAGTTCTGGAGCCAAAAACTGATTATGAACCAACTTAAAAATTAAAAAGAATAATCTTGAAATTAAAAAACTATAGTTTAACATATATTGGGAATATAAAAGGAATTGCTGATTTCTTTGGTAAAGGAATAAATGAAATAAACCAGCACCTGTCACTTAATCAATTTAAGGTGAACATAGGGATGTATAGAGAAAGATGGCTACAGAGATTGTGGAATGACTGAGCCTTAGGAACAAGAGTCTTATAAATCTTTGGGTAATTCAAGATGTAATACCACAACATTATTTGTGAATAACAGTATTGCCAACTGTATGCGTATGCCCACCGCTTTGCTAAATTTAAAAGAAATATAATGGATGTTTTGTATTTCACATTAAGAAAGAGAAAAAAAAAAAGCATGTATTACACTAACAATAGATTGTAACAGTGCTGAGAGGGATTTGTTTTTCAGTAAACATTTAGTTTATAGTAAACCAAATATTTGCAATATGTACTGAGAAAACCGTGAAATAGAGCCCAAAAGCTGCAAGGTAGTGTGCAGAGATCTGCAAATTTCTTTTATTATTTCATTCTGCTGGCAAAACTGGCAGGTACCTCAGAGATGCATCATTTTACTCCTTCCTAACTGGTGTTTCTCATTCATTGCATTATACAGCTGTGCGTTTGTGTCCCTACTGACACCGGGAAACTGATTAAACCAGCTGGTTTATGGTTTCTACTGGCTGTAGCTGACTATATTCTGTTCTGTAACATATGGCACTTTAGGGCAGTGTGTTTGCACGGAGCTTGGGAAAGTTAGGTTCATAGTGTGTTAATTTGCTGAAGTATGTATTTGTCCTGGCTTCTAAACTCACTGGCTGTGACAGTTTTGTTTAAGGCTCTTATTTACAATGATTTTCTGTATTGTTTACTAAAGTTATTTTGCATCCTGGATGTTTTTTTGCTGACATCCTTTGACTTCCAGCTCTACTGCTAAAGTAGGCCAGTACCGGATAACCCTCAGACACTGTCTGTTCTTGCATTTCATATTTCTGCCATGACAAAAGTTAATATAAACTAGATGTCTTTCTGGTCTGTGGTTCCTCCCATTTTCCTAAAGAAATAGGTAATAAAAGAATAGTTAAGTTGGTTTTTTTCTTAGTCTGTCAGTAAAATTATGTTCATGTCTTATTCTCCCTCACTTAACTCTTCTTACCTTTTTGTTTTAAGTAGGTTTCTACAATGTGATCTTTTCTATCATGATATATTTATTAGAATACTATTATTTTTGTCATATTTGATTTCCCTTAGTTTATGTGTTAATGAGGACTCTTTATTACTTGATGTCTTATAAGTCTATTGCTATGTTTAGTGCAGACAATTTCCTTATTCATCCAGAGTACATTTCCCATCTGCATTTCAAGAATATCCAGGTTGTTTTAGTGATTCTTTGCTTCTATGTCTATGCTTTCAAATTTGGAGTAATCTTTGTTCTCTTTTTTCTCCTATATGTAGAAGAAATTGTAACTCATTTTGTTACTAGCAATACAAATAGCAGTATATCACTCATCTTATGTATTTCATTATATATTGAATTATGACTAGTTGATTAAATATTTTTTTATCTTTTCTTTTTCTTCTGTAAGATATATTTTATTATACAACCATGCTTCTCCTTTAGGTTATTTTGCCCTACAGCTAATTCCTAGCATGACAGATTCTACAACTTAGATATATATACCTTCACTTATGAATAATCATCAGGGACATTTCACTTGTGGTTTCTCTAGGGGTTCTAGTTTTACTGATTTACCTTCTTTGAACTATAAAGCTATTACCGCATTCCTTTTTCTCCTAAGCAATCCTTTCTATGGGATGATATATCCTTCAGCATTTGTCTGTATTGATTTTCATTTCCCCATTATATTTCAGTTAAACCCTTTTGCACTCCATTTCTATTCACAACTTTGGTTTTAGCAATTACTTAGCATTGTCATGATCACTTTATCAGAGTGGATGGAATTGCTTTTGTCTGAGAGTGCAAACCTAGGTTTCAGCTGCAGGCTTAAATGTCCGTCAGCTGGAAAATTCGTACAAGTAACAAAACTCTGCTAGATGTTCCTCAGAGAATTCTCTTTGACTTCTTTCAAAATTAAGTTTGCATCATTGATTGAATTTGGACAACTAATTTTTTGGCTCCAAAATATCCTCAGATAGCAAACACAACTATACAGTGGCCCAAAACACCTGTGCCATCTTCTACCCCTTGACAGTTACACTGCTGCCCTTCCTCACAGAGAACAGAAAATTGTTCTGTGGAACTGGCAAAAGCTATTGAATTAATTCCTCTTGGAAATCTTAACAGACTGACAAAATACTAAATGTCCTTGCAACTCCCCATACTTACATTTGCAAATGGATTGGCAAAATCTTGTTGGCTTCTGTATCTGATGAAAGAAATCTATCTTCTGTTATGTATTTTTTCAGATTTGACATGTACTTCTTCCTAAAGTTTTTCCCATTGTACCCAAACATTTATTTGCATTTGCATCTTTGTTTTGGGTAGTTTGGGTGATGTGTGAGTTTTCTTCCCTACCAGAAGTACACATACGTTTTTATAAATACCGTGCTTTCAACACTAAGTCAAAAAAGATCTGAGGAGGTCAGTGAAATTTTGGTTAAACAAGCTTAGTTTTTTTAGAATGAATCGGTTCACTGATATTACTGAAAGACAAAGACACTGCTATCTAACAAGACTGAAAAAATTTAACCTTAGTGATTCAATAGAAGTTAATATTTGCCCTTTCTTCACAGTTTATATCTTTGTACTGAAAAGAGATATTATGCTGTTCACCAGCAAAGAAGATGAAATGACTTTCCTTGAAGCCAAAAAAGACATCAGAGCTATTATCACATATCCATTAGCTTTTCTACCAGCTTCATTTTTCTTTTCAGCAATAGGATGGGAGTACTTTCTGAGAGAGAACAATAATCGTCAATAACGGATTACAATTCTGCAGGCTGACAGTCCAGTTCTTTGAACAAAATGGTTGAAATTATTTTTACTGATGACTGAGTTACTTTTAGTACCTTGTAGTTAAAACTGTTATTTGATTCATGTAACTAAGAATAGCCAACAGAATTAGCCTTTAGGAGTTGTTCCACTGCTATTACTCATTCAGGTGGTCATGCTGACTTCAAAGGGGCTACAGAAGCCTATGCATTATTCAGTAAGTCCCACAAGACTGAGCCTTTAAACTTTTACTGCAATACACTAAAGAGGTTTTTTTAAAAGATATTTTAATTATAAGGTTGAGCAGAAGTGTCTATGTTAGACATTTTATTCCAAAATAACCCTATGAGGTAGACAATAATTAAGCATAGTGCTGTTATCTCTCTCTTACAAGCAGAAGAATAAAGTGACTTGCCCAAAGCAGGATAGGTGACCAACTTTGGAGGCCAAATGAAAAACAAAGAATTGCTGCTTCACATTTCTACATTATATGCAAAAACATATATGTCTGTTTTTTTTTTTTTTTACGTATATGTCTTATATGAAAATTGATTTAAGTTTTTTGCTCTTAATTCAGTTAAAAATTTCAATCACTCCATCTCCCCTTTCAATTTTCTTTTCAATCACAGCTTTTTCATTCTGAGAGGAAATTAATTTATACTGTGGCTATAAATTAAATTTTTAAATAGTGAATTCCTTAGAAATTTTTTGTGATGAATTTTCCTGAAATTATGCAGAGGAAAATATACACTCTAATCTGGACTATTTCTCTTTAAAGAATCTGATAGAAAATAGATTTTTGCACCACTATGTTCTGAATAATCCTTTTCATTCTTGTTCTGTATAAAATAGTTTTTGTTCTATTCTACTTACTGAGTGAATATTGATGATCATTAATTATTAGAATAATATTAGTTTATTGTTCTTGTAAACTTTTATTGGCAGCAGTTTATCAATATGTTGAAGGAATTCTGAATTTAAAGCTCATTAAGAAAATGAGCTTGCTAAGTATTGGTTGGTTGGTTTTGGAGATATATAGGTGTAAATACTGCCTTGTCACTTAGCCTTTGATAAAATACCTGGCTGTTTGAAATCTGATGCTCACATGTGTGAAACGGCGTCTGACTTTTACACTAATCCATTGAGAGTTTTGCTTTCGTCTACTTTGGCTGCGACAAAAGAAGCATCTCTGCCAAGTAGAGTCATGACACCATCCTCTGTGATCAAACCAGCTGTGCTCTGTTTCTAGCCAAAGAGCGGATAGCTTTCAGTAAATCCTAGTTCTTTCCAGTTTCTAATTTACTGAACAAATTCACTGTATGAAAGCATCACTAATGACATCGGCAACCAAAGATTTTATGCAGCCACATATTTGCTTCTCCCTAATATTGGTACCTGTGACCTAGCAGTAGTACAAAATGATTTCCTTCTTTCTGGATGTACTTAATAGACTTTTATGTAATTTAAAGTAATTTTTATGATATGTTCTCTAAATAACATGTATTTTTATTGCATAGAAGGTAAGCACAAGAGTGTTCTTATTTCCACCTGTTTTCTAGTGCCTTTAGGTCAAGTTCAGAACTGATGTAAGAGTGTAACACAGCTCTGACAAATATTCTCTTATGCTTATACCAGTGAGTGGCTCTTTTCATAATATATCACAGTCTCGTTTCGCACTGCTTGTAGTGATGTTTGGTACCAAACTGATCAAATGCCAGTTCCCCAGTTGAAAGCTGTAAGACTGCACATCTTCTGCATTGGAGAAAATGCTGTTTGCTCTATTCCATCTCTATCTGTTGGAGC
>NW_008825566.1:1093728-1130928 GCF_000699105.1 Pygoscelis adeliae | reverse complement strand
AATGGAGCCACAAACTAGTGCAAATTGAATGTTTGCTTCTAGCAGACAGCCTTTCATTGCTCTGTATTCTCTGCTTTTACTTGCAGAGGAATCCAAAAGCAAAGAATTTCTACTGTCTTTCATCCACCTCTGCATTCTAAGCTTATGCGGTTTTGATTTGGTAGAATAAATTCTGAGTTTGAAAAAAAAATTGTATTCTGCCTTAAAGCAGTTCTGAGTTCAGCTTGTGCTTGGTTCTTCTGTTTTCATTCAGCTATCCAAAGATTTGGTGTTTATTCAATGGTGAGGTGTCTCTGTAATGTCAGAGTTAACAGTTCATTCTGAAGCAATGTTTCTGCATTATGTGTGCTCTTTGCTTCCCACTGAATAAGTGTATGATTACACCAAGAATACATTAAAAAAGGAGATCCTCTTTCACCTTATGAAGGCTGGAAGGAACCATACGTTATCCTGTGACCTAGAAACTAAGGAGAGTTAGAATAGCAGATCATACACTACATCATAGCAAAAATTAGTATGCTACAGACGTATGCTACAGATTTTTGAACTAGATGCTGACAAGGTTTTTAAACAAGTGAAGATAATTCAGACCAAATACTTACATGTTTTCCTGCTTCACCAATACATTTGAACTGCACCAAATACATTGTGGGCAATATCACAGTAATAAAAATTACAGAAGGATTACTATTGATAATCAAATAATTTATTATTAATAAACCAATTAGACTTGAGGGGATAATAAGAGCTTTTAAAAATAAATGAGGTCATTATAGGAATGTGTTTGAAGAGGAAATAAAATTTTCAAATAAACAGTTTTTCATCTGTCAAATAAGTATCAATTCTTCAAAATAGTTAGCCGATGCTCAGATCTATTACTCAGTCTGAAACCACAGCACACTTCACTATATTTCCTAATAGTGCAATCTGTTTGCTGAGTTTTTCTGTTATATCATGGATAATTCAGTTGATGTCAATAAAGATAATTTAATTTGAATTTGCTTGATTAGAATCATGTTATCAGACTTTTGTGTTTATTGAGAAAATATAAAAATGGGCTGTTTATTAAGAAACATTTGTAACGGTCACTCAATTTACTAACAGTTAATTTCCATGTTCATCTTAGAGTGATTGTCTACATAAGTGCTTAATTTGCACAAAGGATGCTGTGGAATGGAATAATCATCACCAAGGGTTAGATTCATCTCACCTACTATAAGATTTCTACAATGTGCATCCATACAATCTGACCCTGTCATCCTAGATTTCCTTTTTAGTCAATGGAGAGAGTCAGGAACTTTTATGGGACGCTGCATGTGACCTATTTTCAGCATCTTTGGTAAGATGAGATTAATTTCACGTCCTAAGTTCCACTGTCAATATTTACTAAAGTTTCATCATTTATAGAGCAAACTGATTCAGATGTAATCATCTGCTCTGTGAATATCCACATTTGATGGGAAGAATTCCACCAAAGAAATGGACAACACTGTCACTGTCTATCTCAGTCAGGGGAGATACTCCCTTTTCTAGAAGAACTCCTAAGATAAAGGAAAGGGTACTCAATTGTTCTTTTTAGAGAATTGAATGCAGCCTACGGATCCTGACAGGCCAACAGGCAAAGATCTGTGAAAATATTAATGTCACCCAGTAAGAAATGGGGAGGGTTTGTGTTCTGAAACAGCTGGAACACTTGAAAAAATATTGTCTGGTCACACTGTTCTGTGTGATGTGTCATGGTTTAACCCCAGTCAGCAACTAAGCCCCACACAGCCGCTTGCTCACTCCCCCACAGCGGGATGGGGGAGAGAATCGGGAGAGCAAAAGTAAGAAAACTTGTGGGTTGAGATAAGAACAGTTTAATACTTGAAATAATATAATAATAATAATAACAACAACAATAATATTGTAATGGAAAGTAAAACAACAAGAGGGACAGAGGAAAAAAAAAAAAAAACAGGGAAAGGAAAAAAAAAATGATGCAACGACTCACCACCTGCCGACCGACGCTCAGTCTGTCCCCAAGCAGTGATTGTTGTCCCTCAGCCAACTCCCCGCAGCTTGTATACTGAGCATGATGTCATATGGTATGGAATATCCCTTTGGCCAGTTTGGGTCAGCTGTCCTGGCTGTGTCCCCTCCCAGCTTCTTGTACACCTCCTCGCTGGCAGAGCATGGGAAGCTGAAAAGTCCTTGACTTAGTATAAACACTGCTTAGCAACAACTAAAACATCAGTGCGTTATCACATTATTCTCATGCTAAATCCAAAACACAGCACTATGCCAGCTACTAGGATGAAAATTCACTCTATACCAGCCGAAACCAAGACAGATGATATTAGCTTCATCACAGATATTAGCTGCTACATACAGAAGTGCCAAACCTAAAAGGAACCTAGTCTTCATCAGCCTTTCCTGCATTATATTCTTCTAAATGGGCAAAGAAAGAGTATCTATCTCATCTACTTCTGTCAGATTCACTAGTCATTGAATTGAGTCATCAGAGAACAAAACAACAGTTCAATATCTTATGGTAAAGTTTATTAGGATCTGATCCAGTTTAATAACTCTAGCTACCTGAAAGTAAAGAATCTAAGTTACTTACCGAAGCTCTGTCCTTGATCATATTAATCTTAGAAAATGGTCTAAAAGAGGGATGAATCTTCATCTAAACATCCTTCTCTCTCTCTACTGATCAAAGACGGAATATGGACTACATGTTTAACTTTTATGGTGTGAAAGGTAAGTGCAAATATTCCATGCCATGGGTATTCTTCTGGGATTTGTCAGATGTGAGTTGCAAACCGCACATGAATGGTCCATCCTGACACTCAGGAAAACAAGTAAACCTATGAAAAAACTGTCTTAGTTAAATTGGGGGTTAACAGTGGAGTTCCAATACAAAGAAAAAGCCATAGAAACAGGAACAGGCTGCAAAGGAGGAATTTAGAAACACTGTCTGGGCATGAGAAAGTGTTGTTGTGAAAGCCAGAGCTCATGTAGAATTGACATTTGCAGTTTGAATTGCATCAGGGACAAGGTCTTATATTACTTCATTAGTAGCCAAATGCTGAACAAGCAAAACTTGATCCTGTTACTGAATGGGACAGGTGATATAGTGAAGATGGACACTGCTAATACCAGTGGTCTGGAGGAGTGGTGCAGTGTGGTCTCATCAAGTTTGCAGCTGATAATAAATTAAGAAGAACAGTCAATATGCTGGAGAGTTGTGCTGTCATTCAATCTAGACAGGCTAGAGAAATGGGCTGACAGAAACCTAATGAAATTCACCAAGGACAATTGTGAAGTCCTGCACCTGGGAAAGAGGAAATCCTTTACAACAGCGCAGGCTGGAGACTGACTGGCTGGTAAGCAGCTCTGTGGAAAAGGCCTATGGAATTCTGGTGGGCAGCAAGCAGCAGAAACCAGCAGTGCACCCTTGGCAGGAAGGCAGGGGTTCAGGAGCTCAGACTGGATATAACAGAATTTTTTTTTCCCTATGAGGACAGTCAAGCAGTGGAACAGGTTGACCAGAAAGATTGTGCAGGTTGCATCCTTGGAATAAAGCCCTGAGCAACTTGGTCTGACTTTAGCATTAGCCAGGCTTTGAGCAGGAGGTTGGATTTGAGACTCACTGAGATCCCTCCCAACCTGTATGATCCTGTGATCCTAGGAAGGAATATTCATAGGAATAATTTCATAGTTAATGATATTAACTATGATATTGAAATAGTAATTCCAATTTTCTGTTCTCTGTGAGGAAGGGCAGCAGTGTAACTGTCAAGGGGTAGAAGATGGCACAGGTGTTTTGGGCCACTGTATAGTTGTGTTTGCTATCTAAGGATATTTTGGAGCCAAAAAATTAGTTGTCCAAATTCAATCAATGATTAATCATAAATTTCATAGGAAGGAAATTCTCATAATCTCTCTTTGGTGAATAGCTCTCTAAACAGTTCAATAAGATGAAAAAAAGACCGTCAAAAAAAGGGTAAATATGAATCAAGACTGGACTCTGATATTGCTCCCAGTAGTAAATATCCATGCCTCTGAGGAATAGATAGGACTCTGTCTTTGACTGTCATTTTAATTGTCTGTCAAAAAAGATCGATTTTGACCCCAGTGTCAATATTTGGTTCAATTCCCATATGGGTTCTTTCTTACTTGTTAGCTTTCCAAAATAGTTCAGAAATTCTTTCCATTCACTCAGCTGTTTTGTGCCCCAAGCACAGAGAGCCTTTGTCACTGGTCTGCTCCTCTTATGCAAGTCTTCATATATGTCTAAATAGATAAGGGGATACAGGGGCATTGATGTAGCTTTGGAAGGAAGTTCAGGGATGAGCTGATGCATTAGTGAAATCAGAAGCAGATGAAAAAGACAGAAGTCACCTCTGTTATGCTTAGTCATGAGATAACTTTAGAAAACTACTGGCAACAATTAGGAATAGGGTGAAGGGCCTTATCTCACACACACTGTACCAACAGTACAATGTTTATCTTTGAAGCAAGCACCAAGATATAACACGTTCTTGTTTTAATAATGTATCCCATCTGACTGTTTTACTGATTTTAAAAGTAGGGTAAGTCTATTTCATTCCAATTTCCCAAATTGTCAATAAATGGTTATCAGTGAGATTATGAGTCTAAAAATTTACATATTTATAGGAAAAGTGATGGTGATTAACGTTGAAAGCCTTCTTTTATTGATCAGATACTGCTGTCTTTTAACAATGAAAGTAAATAATACAGGCAGTATTTTAAAGTGAAAGCTTGGCAAAAGTAAGCGAGGGCTTGACAGGCGGTTGTGTTACATACCACATCTAACCAGAAGTCAGACAGCAGTTAATAGGAACAGTTTGATTTTCAGAGGTACAGACCTTCAGCAATTGTGTCTGAAGCCAATGAAAACTACCTGCACTTTCCACCTTTCAGAATCAGACAGTATATATTTAACAGATTGGAAAACCTCTGAGTAGTTTAACTTCACCTGCATCTTAACATCTATATAAGGGATTAACATGATCCTAATATATTGTCTAAGGCCTTCACAGCCATTAATTGGATTTATTAATCTCTATAGCACTCCTGAGAAGTATGAAAGTGCTGTTATCCCTACATTAAAGATAGTGAACTGAGGCACATACAGACCAAATTACAACATTACAGTAAAAATCAGTGGTGGAGCAAGGCACTGAACCTACGCTATACAAACTTGAGAGAAACATTTTCTCCAGTATTACTTCCCCATGTGATCAGTTATTTCCTTCATATTCTTCCAATTGTTTAAAACTGCAAATGTGTTCATAAATGAAAATACATCAGAATATCACTGCAACACTTCTTAACTTTCAGATTTATAGGACAGATCTCAGCTAAATGACCTTCTAGTGTGTGTCTTGAGTCTTATATTCTATTATAGTAAGCTTGCTTTATGTCTTGATAAATTTATTTTTTATGTTAGCTAATTCATCTCAGTTTTACTATGGTATTTTGCTTTCTTATTGGTGGTTCATATGCCGCTGATATTTGATAAACTTACATGTGTTTTAATCTTACTACTTCCCGATTTTAATCTGTCCTGTTCAAGGATAGGCAGAGATAGGCAAAGGTAAGACCTAAGACACAGGTTTGGATTGTAGACTAAGAGTCTACAATTGTCTCTTAGTCTGGATTGTAGACTAACAGTGCCTTATTAAACTAAAATGAACTAAAACCCTCAAGAAGCACAATTCTTTGCACTTACAGCTTCATTCTATATCTCTCATTTTTTCTGACAGCAATTACAGTGGATGTGGTACATCCTTATAACTAATTTAGACCTGTTTCATATTTTCCATGCTTTTGCTTTTTCTGTGTTATCTCATCCCCCTATTACTGTGTGTCATAGGAAATAGAGTGTATAAGATTTCCTGAAAATTTTAGTGTTTAACTGAGGAGCAAGAGTTAGGGGAGAATAGCTGATACTCAAGATTAGTTCAACATCCTTCTACCTTTTTTTCAGTTCCTTATCTTTAATCATCAGTTTTGATTTTCACATAATTCCACCTACACATTTGAAGAAAACCACTCTCCTTTCTGGCCTTGTTTTTCACTCTGCACACTTTGTTCTGTTCTTTCATTGCTATCTACCCTCCCTTTTTTATGTTCTTTGAGGTTCAATTCCGTTTTTATGAATCCTGCTGCCCCTTCCCCTGAGCCATGTGCTTTATCTACATTATGTGACTCAGTAGGAGCAGTGTAGCAATTGATTGGTAGTCAGTCAATAGTTCAGCAATTGGTAGGGAACTGCTGAGCACCAAATCATTGATTTCCTCCCCACTGATGGCTTCACAGCTGGTTACCTTTTAGTGTGCCATTACAGATAAAGGGAGACAGAAAATGGAAACTAAATATACCTATATGTACATTACATATAGATAAAATATCATATATTTATATGTTTAACAACTTTCCATTCCAAGGAAAAAGCAGATAAAATTTTGTTTTGGCAGCATGATCACAGTCAACAAGGCAGAGCACAAATCACAGGGAGGGAAGTACATCAGATAATGAAATCCATTAACTCTAATATTGAAAAATGTTGTGATTTTTTTTGCAGAGCAGTTGTTCAGCAAACTCCAAAGAACTTAAATAATGATTTTGAATCAATTCTATTAATTCTGCTATTTTTATTTTTTTTTGTTTTTTTCAAATAGAAAAAAACCAAACTTTTGCACTTCCATATATATTGTTGATATGATCTGCATGATATAGTCTATCATCATCCTTGATTTAGAATTTTTTTAGAGCCATATTTTTCAAAAGTCTGAAATCTTCAGTTTAGCCCTAGAGTTTCAGAAAAAAAAATTAATAACTAGCCTCCTGAACTACTGAAAAATCTGTCCTTGTTTTGATGCATAAGTGAAAGAGATCTGAAACTGATTGGAAAATCTCTTGGTAGAGAAAAAAAACATCTCCAAGAATGTTATTCCCCATCCCGTTTTCAGTAGACATTAACTTTAGATAGATTTTAGGCATTTAAACCTATGACTTAAGCTTTGGAAATATCTATGTCTAAATTAGGCTAGATGAGATGAAAAGAATACTTGACTAATCTGGTGACCCTTTGCAATGGAGTGACTGCATTGGTGGATAAGAGAAGAACAAGTGATGTCATCTACCTTTAGTTCTAAAAGGCCTTTGACATGGTCCCACACAACATCCTTGTCTCTGAATTGGAGAGATATGGATTCGATGGATGGACTATTTGATGGATAAGGAACTGGCTGGATGGCTGCATCCAAAGAGTTGTAGTTAATGGCTCAATGTCCAAATGGAGATCAGTATCAAGTGGTGTCCCTCAGGGGTCTGTTTTGGGACCAGTACTGTTCATTATCTTTATTAATGATGTAAACAGTGGGATTGAGTACACCCTCTGCAAGTTTGCAGATGACATCAAACTGAGTGGTGCAGCTGATATGCTTGAGGGAGGGGATGCTGTCCAAAGGGACCTTGGCAGGCTGGAGAAGTGGGCCTGTGCAACCCACATGAAGTTCCACAACACCTAGTGCAAGGTCCTGCACCTGGGTTAAGGCAATGACCAGTAGCAGTACAGGCTGGGTGATTAACGGATTGAGAGCAACACTGCAGAAACAGACTTGGGGATATTGGTAGATGAAAAATTGGACATGAGCCAGCAATGTGCGCTCGCAGCCCGGAAGGCCACTTGTATCCTGGACTGCATCAAAAGAAACATGACCAGCAGGTCGAGGGAGGTGATTCTCCCCCTTTACTCTGCTCTCATGAGAACCCACCTGGAGTCCTGCGTCCAGCTCTGGGGTTCCCAGTACAAGAAAGACATGGACCTGTTGTCTGCAGGTCCAGAGGAGGGCCATGGAAATGATGACAGGGCTATGAAGAAAAGCTGATAGAAGGGATTGTTCAGCCTGGAGAAGAGAAAGCTCCAGGGAGACCTTATTGCAGCCTTTCAATATATAAAGGGGGCTTATAAAAAAGATGGAAAAAGACTTTTTACCAGGGCCTTCAGTGACAGGATAAGAGGCAACTGTTCAAACTGAAAGAGGGTAGATTTAGATTGGATATAAGGAATAAATTTTTTACAATGAGAGTAGTGAGACACTGGAATAGGTTGCTCAGAGAAGCTGTGGATGTTCCATCCCTGGAAGTGTTCAAGGCCAGGTTGGATGAGGTTTTGAGCAACCTGGTCTAGTGGAAGGTGTCCCTGCCCACGTCAGGGGGGATGGAGCTAGGTGACCTTTAAAGGTCCTTTCCAACCCAAACCGTTCTGTGATTCTATGATTCTAAGAATCTTACCCGGTTAGGTTATTCTTACTCTGTGCTTACATTTAGGATCTTTGTAAAAAACCTGTTCTGATATATACTCTGTCCTAAATGAGCTCAGTCTGTTCTCATATTTGAAGTGTTTATTGATATATTCCATATGTGTTAAAAATATGTTGTGGTATAGGATTCTGGAACTTGATGTGAAATCTTACAGTATGACAATATGGAGAAAACACAGAAGTAAAGTGATAGAAGGAAAATGTGTTCTTGAATGAATCAGTTAATTGTCTGAAAATACAATGTTCAGCAATGTATGCATGTATGATAAAAATTCCTTAGCTTAAAAAAAAAATCTTCATATTTTTCCTCCATTTTAAAAGCTGTTATGTATACATAAGACATCCAAAAGTTGAGATGTATGTTTATATGAAATAAGAAAGAAAATTCAAACTTAAATTCACAAGAATAGTCTGTCATTTTTTTTCTTTTGCAAAGAACTTTGTACCTCAATTATAGGACTTAACATTGGGTAACAGAAAAGAAAGTGACACTCCTTAAAACGGACCTTCAGAGCCTACTACTGCTCAGGTGCAATCTCCTTCCTACCTGTGGAACAGCTGCCTGATTCCTGTCTCTGTGGAATAACCTTACCTTTTTGCAAGAAGTAGGTCTTGCATCATGTCGCATACTGTCATCAGGAGAGCTTTTATGAGATGTACAGCTATTCATTCATGGCCATATTTTTATGCTTTCAAAGAGTAATTGCTTCCCAAGAATAGTTGTTTAATCTGCAAGTAGCCCTACCTATTCAACAGATAATGTTATTAAAATCTGTCTCTAGGTTATGGTACTCAAAATGAGTCACTGCCACTTGAAATTTCCATTGATTCATAAGTGTGTTAACACTTTTGAATGTTGGTGTCAGTTGTTCTTTTTCAAATGTCATCTAAATGGTACTAAATTGTATACAAAACAGCAGGTTGGAAACACTACTAACCAGAAAGATTCAGGTAAAACTGTTGGTCTGACTCTTGGCATTTACTGAAGGAAAAATGTAAGAGGTCACCAGACTGCCTTGGTTATTGTTATTTCAAAGTTATTACAGGAAACCCTTGTAATCAAATTAAGCATATTATCCTATAACTATAAAGGCTCACACAGTAAGAAGCAAGTTCTGATTTCTAATAACATCTTATTTTTAAACACTATTAAAACACAGAATGTAATGAATGTGTTGGTGACAGAACTAAACAGAGAGATGGAAATTATTTATGCTCTACATATGGAATAGGAGGCAACTGCAATTCAAATTTTTTGGGGTGAAAAATAATGCCTATATGAAATAGAAATGGAAGAAAGGCAGGAGACTGTTCCTTCATAGATCCTATGCTTTCTTTTCCTGTAGGAAGAACCACTATTAATGATGTGTTTGCCTGCTTCAGGCCATGCAAAACATTGCCATAAAAGTCTTTTCCCTCATACTGTGCTTGAACCTCTCCTACAGACACATCATATATATTTCAATGATGTATTGCATCACGTATGTTATTTATTCATCTATTTAATGAAATTTAAACCAATACGTATCGGCATGTTCTTTCATTAGACATCTACAGTTGTCGTGCTTTAACCCCAGGCAGCAACTAAGCACCACACAGCTGGTCGCTCACTCCCCACAGGTGGGATGGGGGAGAGAATCAGAAGGGTAAAAGTGAGAAAACTCATGGGTCGAGATAAAGACAGTTTAATAGGTAAAGCAAAAGCCACACACACAAGCAAAGCAAAATAATGAATTAATTCACTACTTCCTATTGGCAGGCAGGTGTTCAGCCATCTCCAGGAAAGCAAGGTTCCATCACGCATAATGGTTACTTGGGAAGACAAACGCCATCACTCTGAACGTCCCTCCTTCCTTCTTCTTCCCCCAGATTTATATGCTGAGTATGACGTCACATGGTATGGAATATCCCTGTGGTCAGTTGGGGTCAGCTGTCCTGGCTGTGTCCCCTCCCAACTTCTTGTGCACCCCCAGCCTACTCGCTGGTGGGGTGGTGTGAGAAGCAGAAAAGGCCTTGATGCTTTGTAAGCACTGCTCAGCAGTAACTAAAACAATGGTGTATTATCAACATTGTTTTGGTCACAAACCCAAAACATAGCCCGATACTAGCTACTATGAAGAAAATTAACTCTACCCCAGCCAAAACCAGCACAACAGTATAGATGTTAACAGATAATAGCTCATGTATTTTCCTTCTATATTTAACATAAAGAACTTTAGGGTAAGTTTCACGTTGTGTGTTTCCAACATCTATTTTACCATGTGATGAATTGTGTCCTAAAAATTTCAGTTTCTTTGTGGCTCTTCTTGAATTGCCCCCCTTTGTTCCTTTGCTTCCCTACATTTAAATCACATAATCACCAATCATATTTGTGATTTGGTCCAGACATGGACCTGCTCGAGCAAGTCCAGAGGAGGACCTTGAAGATGATCAGGGGGCTGGAGCACCTACCCTATGAGGACAGGCTGAGAGAGTTGGGATTGTTTAGTCTGGAGAAGAGAAGGCTCCGGGGCCACCTTATTGTGGCCTTCCAGTACTTAAAGGGGGCCTACAGGAAAGATGGGGAGGGACACTTTACCAGGGAATGCAGTGATAGGATGAGGGGTAATGGTTTTAAACTGAAAGAGGATAGATTTAGATTAGAAATTAGGAATAAATTTTTTACACTGAGGGTGGTGAAACACTGGAACAGGTTGGCCCAGGGAGGTGGTGGATGCCCCATCCCTGGAAACATTCAAGGTCAGGTTGGATGGAGCTTTGAGCAACCTTGTCTAGTGGAAGGTGTCCCTGCCCATGGCAGAGGGTTTGGAACTAGATGATCTTTAAGGTCCCTTCCAACCCAAACCATTCTATGATTCTGTGATTTTATGATTCTATATTGGACACTATGAAAGTCTAAACCATGATTTTTAAATAGCCAAAGATGTACCATCTTTTACATATAGATCTTTTTTTCTTTTTTTTTTTTTTTCCTTCTGCTCTCCCTCCTGCATTTTTTGCTTGGGTAACCATTTAGCCCTATGAAACAGTATTGTCATTGCTAGTAACATGGTGCAGGCTTTTCACCAAGTTTGCAGGGCCTCAAAACAGAGGTTTATTAGGCTGGGCTTGTCTGAACTGTTTTTGATCTTGCTGCAACTCTGTTTTATTTGGTTTAGCTGTGGCAGCAGTTTTTCAAAGCGACCGGGTGGCTATGGCTACTTGGTTTTAGTTTTATTTCTCTCTGTTTGGTGTCACCGTAGTGGTACCATGATGACGTAATATAGAGAAATACAGGCCTGGTATGATAACAGAGGTGTTGAGAAGTGGAGGTCCAGGAGATGACTTAGTAGAGTACAGGCATGGAATGGTAATAGAGAGGGCACAGATTTGTCACTGGCAACCCCATGGCTATAAGCTGCTCACTAGTGGTCAATTAAAGAAATGGAGACCTGGAGCTAGACAAAACTAGTTTTGGGGATAAGAAAACAAAGAAATAATATCTAACATACAAAACCGGCACCAAATATAATAAATTCTGATGTAACATGGAGCTGCTAACCAATAAGGAGCAAACAAAGGTGTAAAAGGTTACTAACAAACATTTCAAAATGACCACAAGTGAATCTAAGCATAAAGTGAAGAAATCATCAACACCAGCATCATATTCCTTCCAGCAACGGACTGCAGATGCTGACACCCTGCTGTGATACCTCCTATCACCATCGCTAGAAAAAAATTACTTCAGGACCTAGAGGAGCAGTGGAAAGGTGAGCACAACATCAGGAAGAGAGGTAGAAAATAAGTGTGTGTATAAGAATTCTAATTGCATTATTACTGCTATTGAAACTTCTTCTGTGTAGAAATATCCTTTCTTTTCCTGTGATAGTTATATCTGAACTAATAAAGATGCTTGGATTTGACTGTTAAGATTTCAGTTATGCTAGCCATAAATTCTTGTCTTAACATATAAGATGTGTTTCCTCTTTGCCCGTAAACAAGATTTTGAGCATAATGTTTTGTTTTTATGCTTGTTATCACTATCAAACAAAGCTCTTTTTTCAGTTTCACCAAAGCAAAACTAAAATGACTGAGGCTACAGTTGACTTTAAATCTTTGTGCCTGTCCAAAAAAAGTCCATTACATTGTTGGCATGGTAAAAATAGCTAACAAATAGTGATTAAAATTATTTCTATGAACCTGTGGAAAAATATTTTATTGCAGGCTGCCATATTTATCTATATACTCATACAGACCTCCTGACCTACATATGTGTGTATATGAATTTCTCTTAGTATGGCTTTAAAATTATTATTAGAGGGAAAATTTAAAAACAAAACCAAAACCTCCTAAATTTAAGTTACATACTACAGTTAATTTCACTGATCCTATTTTCAGTGAAAACAAAAGAGCAACATCTTTGGCCATGAGGTATTTGATTAGTTCATTAAATGATTCTTTAGAACATCTGATTGTGTCTTCTTACTGGTGTCAGAAAACAAAATCTCACCAGTCGTTGACCTCAGCAGAACTTTTGTGTGAATCTGAATATATTTTTGGCCAGTGATGCGCTCATCTTTCAAACCTGACTTCCCTACAGGGAGGGGTACAACTAGGGTTTACATTTATGATTACCACTCAGGGGGTAGGAACTAATATTCACCTGGTTCATGAACATACAGCTGAATGAATGCTCCTGCAAAAGGCAGGGGGTGCTAAACATGACTCTGGGAATGGCTGTAGTATCGTAGTGTGCAATTATGAACAGCCATCACATCCCATTGAGATTCATCTAGAGCGTACTAGGAAGACTTCACTGGTGAAGCTCTCGATCCCAATACAGATCAAGTCTAAAGGTAACATTTCTTGGCAGGTAGTAGAGTCCTGTGTGTTTCATAATGCTGAAGATATGTATTTTTTTCTGTAAATCTACCTCTGACTCTTCAGTCGTGTATTCTGTAAAGACTGTGATCTGTCTTTTATGCAGACAGTCCATTTGCATTTGAAAAACACTGTATTTTTACTGATTTTTACTGATTTATCATCTAGATTATGCTTATGTTCCACTATTCCTCTATTTTTTTGATATCTTACTAAAAAAGAATTGTGATGATTCTGATTTTTTTTTTTTCCATATAACTTCCCCATGAATGCCCATGATTAAAATTATTTGGCAGTTGAAATACTGGTGACAAATTATTGAAGAATTAGTTTCAAGGATTATTTTGTTTTCAATAAAATAATAGTTCATAAGACTTTGTTCTGTAATATTGCAAAAATAAAATTGTTTGACTTCTGTTTCTTTGTCCTGAATGTGAAAATATTTTTTGGAATTTTTCCTTTGCAATGTTTATATTGCTTTTCCCCCGCCCTCTTTTACCCCCTTTTTTTTTTCTTGAAAAGCAATTAGCATTCTTCTTAATGTGGATGCTTCAATTTTAGCTCTTTGAAGTGAACAGTAAGCAAGATTTAATGATATATTGAAGCTGAGGAAATCCACTGATAAAAGACTGGCAGTTTTGTATCTCAGTATTTTTTTAGTTGAATGATGAAAGTCTATTTAGCACTGGTGACTCAAAGTTTAGATAGAAGCTATAAAATTTGTTTTTACTTTTACTTTTATTTTTATTTTTACTTTTTTTATTTTTTATCTTTTTTTTTTATTTTACAGCTTTCCTCAACATCTGCTATTTACTTCTTCCAGGAACAGTATGGATGACTCGATAAACTTTAGTCTTACCTACATCTACCATTCTTACTTTTTCAAATTACATATTTTCATATTACATGCATACATATTTGCACATATGTAAACCTCACTCAAGCCTCTGCTGAGATCCTTTGCATTTTGATCTTTTTTTTCATGCAATCTACTTTTATGCCTGGATGATGTTGTTTTAAAGATCAAGGTATGGTCTGTTTGTGATATTCCCCTTCATTGTTACCAATCATGGATGTTTCGAGGAACATGAAGATAGTAAAGGAGACATCTCAAGACATCTAAATCAATAAGAGTATTTCAGATTACCTATTGTTTTATTTTACTAGCATTTCTACTCTTTTGGGGTGGTTCTATAAATGCCTTATTTCTTTTGAGGTGAACAAATTATATTTCTGTCTGTTGTTTTTATCAGTGTAATTACTATAGTTGTATAAGAAGTGTGAGATGGGGTGTTTCACTAGAGACATCATTGGTGAGATCCATGTTAATTTTATCATGTACAGTTTGGGTCACTCATATTCAAGAAAGACTAAATCAACATGGAATTTATAAGTACAGAAAAGAGCTTTGAGGATGGTGTATATATACAGAAAACTTATCTTAAAAAAGGTGCACTAGATAGATCTGATCTGCCTAACTTAGCCATCTAACTTGCAACTAGACTTTGGATACCTAATAAGGTATAAAGTGCCCCAAGACTGTGAGCATATGTACATGAAGAATATTTTGCTCTTCAAACTATGCCACGAGGTCACTTTGGTTTCTGTAATTACACTAAATTTTGGAGAAGTCTTGGTCAGAAGCTTGGCAAAATTATACAAATACAGCATAAAAATACTTCAAGATGCAAAATTATTGATCCTAGAAATTCTTCAGAAGACATCATGCTCATGCCCCTGAACCAAAGCTTGATATGCTTTATGACAGATATTAATTTAGTCTTTTATCAGAAGCTTGTGATTAAATGGTCTAAGTCGTCTTTTCTGGTATTCTTATTAGAAAGTTTTTCATACTGAAACTTTCTTGCTCCAAATTAATCCTTTTATTCCTGTCATGTCAGTCATAGATGTCGACACTGGGATTTTTTCTTTCTCTTTGCAACTGCCTTTTCTGAATTTAAAGAGTTATCCTAAAAATGCAGTCTTTACTTATTTAGACTAAAATACTAGGCTGAAGTTCAACACTTTGAAATATTTTGTTGAAAGGCATGTTTTCCAAACTTTTGATAATTTTGATTGTTTTCTTCTCAACTGTCTTTAAACTGTCTGTATCTTTTTTATGCGGCTATTCAAATTCAGATACAGGCAGGTGATGCCTCATTAATACTGAATAAGTCAGTGTTTATGACTTCAGCTTTGTAGGCTGCATTCTTGTTTAAATATGCACAGTATAGTATTTTCTGGGATGATAGTGCTGACTTATACTAAGCTTCAGGTCTCTTTTCAGTGACCTTGGGAACTGTGATTCTGAATAACTAAATTTTTTCCCCCTCTGTTCTTATAACAATTAAGAAGCTTTTCAGTAATAATTAATATTACTTTTTCTCTTACCAGAGTGCTTCCTGGTTGTTGTTTGCTGGCCTTTTAAAATATTTTAATTTTATTTCTATCATGAAAATAATTTTTTTTCTATTTTCCTAAGTCTTTTTTTTTTCTACATGAAGAATGTGATTTGTACTTTTGCAATATCTCTGAAATCATTATCTGAACCGTTTAACTTTTTCTTTTGCCCAAAGAGTACCTATCAGCAGTTTACCTCTATTCTGAACACCCTGAGGGAGAACTGCCATTAAAGATAAACCAATGTAAAGCACAATGGAATAATTTTATGATTTCTCTTGCACCGTTACTTTTCTCAATAGTGTTTAACAAAGTATTATAAACTTTTGAAATAACCTTATATTAACTCCTTTTATTTTTATAATGATTAGAATTCCCAGGTTGTTCCTATAGGTAGTATTATCCACCAAGATTTTCTCTATGGATTATTTCTATATATGATTATACTTTACAAACTACTTTTGTCTGTAGTGATGCTTATTTCATTGATTTTTGGCCTATTTCTGTAGTTTAAGAAGGTTTTGCTTAATCTTTTTGCAAAAAATATCTCAGATGCGCCTCAGATTTGTATCTTTCACATTTATGGTTTGATTAGTTGACTTTTCACTTCAACTTGTAGCTCATAAATGCAAGTGTTGAATAGTATTCAATCTCAAATGGATTCAATCTGAACTATACAGTATCCTTCATTGCATTGTACAATGTACTTGACCAATAAAAAAATTAATCATTGGCCTGTGAATTTAAAATTATTTGTAGATCCTTCTTAGAATATTTTCTATGAGGATGTAGTGATTTTGATAATTTCACCAGCATGAAACTAAACTGACACCCAGAAACTCAGGGGAGCTATTAGATTTACAGTGCTGTGATCTGTTCGTTACTTAGCAAGAACAGCATGTCCTATGACCATGACATCTGTATTCCATAGACATTTTTTAATCCATGATGGAAAGTCTAAGCATGATATGTTCCTGGTGATTTTCCTTACAAAACTGACATTTTTATTCTGTGTTATTATTTATCAGGTACTTTTGACAGTGTTGGTTTGCAAAGAGCAGATATTACTATTTGTTTTTATAAAAAATGCTTGTGAAAATCCAACGAGTCATATGACTCTTCCTTTTCATCTAATATTGTTGATAAAGGCAGCTTTTGGTTTCAGGAGCAAAACACTTTTTTGTTTGTTTGTTTGTTTCTACTGAGACAGAGATTCTATTTTATCATTTCCCTGTGTTGATCCTCTAGGACTTCCTCTGTTCTCCAAGCATTGTTAGATGGCCACTGGACTCCATAAACTCCACCAGACTTCTGCAAATTCATTTCACAACCTCCCAGTGAGCACCTTCAGGTTACACTTAATTCTCCTTGTTCCCTACCCTGCCTTTTCACATCCCCATTTCCTTATTCTGTTTTAATTCATTAAACATTCTTTTACTATTTTATTTTTGGTCAAAATAGAACCAAAGTATCAACTGTCCTGACCTACACCGGTTTTGTAATCTCCTGCTTCTTACGTACTTAAAAAAAATTCTTCTCCTTTTCACTCTGCTAATAGTATCTCTTTTTGAGGCTTCAGCTTTCTAACTCTGACTCTGCAAATCTGCACTATCCTTTTATACTAGTCACCTGTATTATTTTTTTTCATATCCGTGTCCCTTGATGTAATGTCAATTTCTTTTTTTAAATACTTTTTAGCATTGAGATTGTTCTCTGTAATATCTGGACTATTATAAAACTAGAATTTCCCTTCTATTCTGTTTCTCTCCTCAACTTCTCCCATTTCTAGGATATCACAAACTGCTTGAGATGCTCAGTCAGAGCTGCTTTGTTAATAGCTTAATAATAGTTCTTTTTTTGAGTCTGTTAATAGATTTTTTTCTGGCATATATTAAGTTGCAGAAAGTATTAAAAAAGGAAAAAAAAGGCAAGTTGCTAATTTACAGAATAGGGGACTGGCTTTTAGACTTTCACTGTCAGATTCACAACCCAATTATTGATTAAAGCTCAAAGACTTTTTGGCTGGGTTTTCACTGTAACTGCTGCCAAAAAAGTAGTCCTTGGCGAACAGTAATAAAGACAGATTACTTTGGACTTCATTTCTGCATGATGAGATTTCTGTTAGTTTTGATAAGGGATGACCACTTTGTTTACAAATGGACATTTGCTGTCCCAGAACAGCCCTGATGATGTTATATAGAAATAAAACATTCTCAGACTTTTAATATTTTATCAAAGCTAACCAATCTTGAATGCTGCATATAGTTGATACCAGTGGTAAAGTAGGGAGAATGAACTCACAAGAAATCGATGAACATTGGACCACAGTCAGGTCCTGTTCTTACATCATTTGTCCATGAATAATCCAGGCAAAAATAAAATGAGATTCAGACAGCTCAATTTAAAGAATCTTTAAAATGTGCATTTCAGTGTAGGGGGGAAAAAAAGCGCAGAGCCTTCTGAGGACATATGTCCTTAAAAATTTCCTAGACCGCAATGTTCTTTTGAAGCAAACTTGTGATTATTAATGAGATATATTTTTTAAAGAAATAGGATAATTAAAAGACACCTAAAATGAAATAACAGTTGGATTATTTGATTTTTTCTGTATCTATATATATATAAAAATCACAAAAATGATAAAGTGCAGTGAAAGAAAATAAATAAAGGACATATTCAGCTTAGACCTTGAGGCTCTCTTGGAAGCACCTTTGCAGGACTGAAGAGATGAAAAATATTTCAGTGAAGACTAAGTGAAATTTAAATCTGTTTGGTAGGTAAGGATGTAATAAAAAAGAAAACAACGATTAATTATTACAAATGGGAACATAAGGTAGTTTACAAAATCTTGGGTAATTCTTTTTTGTCAACCAAAATAGTATGTTTTATCGTTTGGTTTTTTTTTTTTTTTAAATTGAGGAGCAATATCATCTTATGACTCAGTCCTTTAAGCTCTTCCTTGAAAAAAACTGTCTCTTGTATTGATTATTAAAACTCATTGAGAAATTTTTGGAAGAAAAAAAATTCTGTCCCTGAAGAACACCAGTTTTAGTATTAACCTTGTGGTCTCAATGATTTTTGATCTTTTTTTTAATCCCATTTGCAAGTTCTGACTAGAGAAAGAGATAAATCCATCCTAACTTGGTTATTCATTCAGCGCTTAACTCACTCGCTTAAAAACTTTATTTTCCAGAAAATTTGTCATGTCTTATGCAGGTAAAGGATTAAAACACAGTTTTCACGTCATCAGTAAAAGCCCTCGATAATGAAAAATAAAGTTCCAGAATAGCCAAAAGAATGTTACTACCAGAAAGTAGAAGAGATCAAACAGAAATAATGTAACTTGGAGTGTACAGAGCACTGATATGGAGTTTTTCAAGGCCAGAAGCAAAACATTGTGCAAAACTGAACCTTGATTCTGGTTCTTGTGCACCTCAGATGAATGCTCAAGTGAATGTTCTGGGCCATTCTGGGCATCTGTTGATTTATTTGGGGCATTTTTCATTATTTTTAAAGTGCTAGTTTTAATTTTACAAAGAAATAAATTTCAGCACTTGAACATGTATCTCAAAATGGAGTTCTCACCTATTCCAGCCTGTTACAAAAAATGTATCATTTAGACAGCATAATCCCCGAGTATGCTTCTACATCAGCTAAAAGTAAATCATAAACATCTTGCTAAAAATGACACAGAGCTTATAGATTAAATCACTGACTGCTCTTTTTGCTAAAAGTCATCCTGGGTGTCAAGATGAAAACAATTACCAGAAGACATAAAGCACTTTTGACCTCCCTAAGTGATAAGCAGACTCTTCCTTCAAGTGTGTCTTATAAAAGGGCTTATTTTCCTTTGCTATAAACCAAAATATTCTCACAGATAGTGATTTTTTTCCATAAAGAAAATTAAACTTATCTTTCTTAAAATAAATTCAAAACTAACAGCATATAAGCATTTTCTTCATGTAATCTAGGAAAGCCATTTCCCCTTTCATTTCTAATGTGCAAAGTTCAGTTTCCATTAGCTTTATACATACAGAAGGAAGAAGTCAGGGTTGTTCCCATATTAATTATACTTTTAAAGACATAAACTGAATAATAAAAATTCTAGATGGAAACAGGTAGTTTTATTTATTACGCAAGACCAAAAACTCCAATTGCATGAAAGCTGAACACTTACACTTATTCTCAAAGTTATACAACCATCTGTGTTTCAACTGAACCATAAGCACAGGATCTAGGATATACTGATTTCTATATAAGAAATTTTGAGATTATAAGGAAAAAAAAAACCTACCAAAGTACCCATTGTCTGTGTCTATACTACACTGGTTTTGTTCATGGTATGGAGGTATAACATACCTCTTATCTGTAGATAAGAGGATTGTGTATTCTCTTTATGGAGGTGCCTTAGCCTTGCCCACTGTCACTTATCTGAGGCCGATACTCTATATAAGGTTATATTTACAAAGGAACAACAAAGAATCTGAAGGGAGATGGTTTTTTTCTAAGGTATTTGTCTCTCTCTTTCAGGTTTAGGTTAAAGACAGAACATGACCTCCAAAGTTTTGAATAATTGACTCCTATCTTACCATTACACTATGAGATAAAAATCAAAGTATAAAATGCAACTATTAAAAGCATTTATACAAGAATGAGTTTAGGCACATAAGACTGAAATAATATTTATAACATCTTGCATTAACTTGACAAATAAACCAGAAATAATGGTTATTATAGATGACAATAAAATCATTCAGAGATGGTTTTGAAAGTTGCTCTTGTTCCCATTGCTCTCCTAAAAGTAAACACTTTTTTTGTAATTCAATATTAAACTTTAGATATACCATGTATCTGAACAAAACAAGCACTCATGTGCAAGGGGATCATTAATCACAGGCCAAGCTTTTCTCAGAAGCTCTGTCAGTCTGTTTATATGCCTCAGAGTTGCTACCTAATCTCTACATGTCTCATTTAATAAAAGTAAAAAGTAGTTGTGATGTGCATCTGTTAAAATATAGTGAAACTTAAGAAAACAATTTTTAAAGTTCTTTTTTTCAGTAGAAAAAAACGTGAAAGAATAGCATAGCATAGCATAGCATAGAGTAAGATTTTTAGAGAAATACAATTGGATCTGAAACACAGAGGAAATAATTGTTGTACATAATGTAAAATGACCCTGTTAATCAATAGTATATCCAGAAAAAAAAAAATTAAAAATATATTTATCAGAAAACGATTACTTGTCATGTTTTTGACAGGAATCTCCATGGAAACTTAAAAGGTCTATGCAAAATAGTTGAGATCATCAAAACTTCAGTATTGGTTTTATCTTTTTTGTATATGTAATTATTAGATATGCTTTGGGAAGCTTTTTTTTTTTTTTATAGAAATGATTACTCTTTTGCAAAAGACAAATATAAAATTATTGAGTGGGAGAATGCTAGGACTATTCTTTATACATATGTATCTATCTGAAGTGAGACATATGATAGAAAAGGAAAAGTAATTTTTTTTAAGCTGAAAGCCAATACTGGCTCAACAACAAGTGGGCAACGTTCAGGAAAACTGATCATTGATATACTTACCTTGGAATTTGGAAAGAGAAGAGGGGTTGTGGAACAACCTTTCAGAAAAATAGTAGCCAAGGCAAAAACTAAAACTAGTGTTATGAGAGTCTTGATAACAGTTAATAACATCACACAACATGCTTCCTTATGCAGAGGGGAAGCTTCTTTCCAGACATATGTTTTATAAGCCATGACTGATTTGCCTTTTCTCTGATACACCTTGTTTTCCCATCCTTCTCATACCTTTTTGTAAGTGGAGGTGATGTATGGAAGAGATTTGGGCTGTAGTTTTAAATGGAAGTTCAATAGTACAGAACTGAACTATAATTCATATGAGTTGGGTTTTTTTTAACATTTTTAGGGAAGTTTTGATATCTTTTCATTTTTCTAAGGGTTTCTTACATTTTTCATGGCAAGTAGGAATCTGTAATTTAACAGTTTGTCTAGTAAAAACCTGACGTTTTTGTTGAGCTTTCACCCCTTTAATAACCAGGTTTGACCCACACACAAAGCCGTCTCAGTACCACAGTTTGAGGACAAGTTTTAGAAGAAATTAAACATAAAATTGTTCAGTGTCATGAAGAAAGTCTGCATAAGAATTAGTTTATGAACATAGTTCTCCCAAATACTGTTTTGGTGATTTAAATATATGTATGAAAAAAACCCCAAGCCCTCACATAAACATTTTTCTTTTTTCAATAATTTTCAATAATCATGGTTTCTAAGTCTTTGTTCACAACTATTATTCTTTGTAAAGTAAAACTACCCATGCTTAGCACAAAATTTAAGATCAAATTCATGCAAAAAACTTTGTTTTTTAAAAAGAAAGTGAAATGTAAAATTGCTGAACTAAGAAACTCCCACAAAATGAACAGATGAACAAAACTGACAAATTTTTTTTTTTGTATTTTTTAAATTACATACTGTGCACAATGACAAGGAAAACAACAAATGATAAAGATAATAATGACAAAATCTGAAACTGTGTATTTCTTTGGAAAGCATAAATTACAGGTGAGCTCAGGAACCTTGAAATAACAGCTACAAGCACAGCAGAACTTTCAGGTCCCAGGGATGCTCTGTGTCTTGCGCTAATATCTGCTTACATGTGATTTTTGTCCCTGCAAGAAATGCTGAATTATGAGCTTTGTGTCCTAAACAGAAAACAAGTGTGATACACTAGTTTTGTTATATACATGGATTCTTGTGGTTTATAACGGCGTATTTAGCTTCTTGATAGCACTAAAAGATGGTAGTGAAATAACAACCACCTGACTTCCTGAGGTGATAGAAGAAATGTGCTGGAAACATACAAAATATATGGCTAAAAAGAAGCAAACAAAAGGGAAAATAGTCTTAAAGCTGTAGGCCACTGATTGATGGAAGTAATACCTTTGAGACAAATGCAAAAATATCTGCCCATAAGGCTCAGTGAGAAGTCATGAACAGAAATGATATCTGAGATTAGATCAATCTTTTCAGACTTGCAATCTACATAAGAGGAAGGTTAACAGGGAACTTACTGTTGGAAATGGTCTTGAAGTGAAATAGAAGATCCAAAATTCTTCCATCTATTAAAGGGAGACTTTTATGTTTAACTTCAAAAATTTAGTTTCTTATTGTACTGGAGGGAAAAAAAATACTGGAGATTACTTGTATCCTAAATTCAGGAGTCTAATTATACAGTTCCCTGAGAAAAATAAGACTTAGGTGGCATGAGTCTGGATGTGTCGGTTCCTCAAACCCCAACCTATCTGTGAAGCTGCCTAATTCCATAGTTATCTCAATTCTTTTTTTTAAAGATCCCCAGGCACCTGATCTGCAGCATTAACCATTAAATTACAGTGTACGGTATATACGAGTCAATTACTTGTGCCCGTAATTAGACTTAGGTGCTAAATGGCCTAAATCCATGCTATTAAAGTCTCTCAGCATTTGAAAGAGGGCAACGATTAAAAAAATGGTTATTAGAAACAGGAATTGGCCCAAGCCACAGCTGTATTAGGGACAATTCTAACAACTGAACACTACAGATGATTGAATCACGGTGCTGGGAATGGTCCCTGACAGTTTATAATTTACTAGTATAGATGTAACCTAAATTTATGCCTCTAGGTAGAATCCTAATGGCACCAACGTGCTCAGTGTCAGGAAGTTGATACTACCCGCGGAGCAGCAGTTCTCAGAGCACAGATATAATTTAAACCTCATCAAAATACAGAAATAGCTCATTGGTGAGAGATTTAACTTAGGTTTGGGGAAATACAGCTTCCAACACCTATTTTAATTCATCTGGGCTGAGATTAGAGCTGGTATTTCCTACCAGTGTGGCTTGATCTGCAGATTACTTTAAGTTTGGGAGCTAGCAGCATTTTTTTTTTTTGAGTATGCAACCTTGTGTAATAAAAAAAGTTTATTAATATTTTTTCAATATTAATAAGTTTTCAATCTCAGTCTTCCAAATACATGCTGTATTTATTAGGATTCTTGTTCATTCCAGTTTCTAATGGGCATTTTTTTTTACTCCAGCAGAGACTGGATTACTTTATGCATTGTTGGAATACATTAAATCAAAAAGAACTAGGAAAGCTATAACTCTTAATAAATTATACCTCACTGGTCAAGGGTGATGCAGAGGGTGAAAGACTGCTGTTTATATGAGGGATAGCAGGGAGCAGAATGCAGGTCACCTAGCCGATGCTACTCATAACAATGGAAGCCCTCCTATGTCCCCCCAGCTTTTGACTAATCTGGTTTAAGTATTTTAAAACCAAAACTAGGTTTAAGATCGGAATTCTCAAGTGAAAGAAAACATCTGATGCTCCCCCAGAAAGTGTGATTTACATTTGTTCTCTCACTGGCATCTTCCACTTTCCAGTTTTGGTGGCTTCCCACTTAGTTTGTGAGATACTGAACTTTCATAAAACATCATATAAAAAGCATGTAGTGATTAGGATTTGCAATGCTGATCAGTCTCATTTGGACCTAGGCAGTCTTTTTTAAGCCTGCTGACCTAGAAAAGACTACACCTTTTATTACTGTGGTTATAAAACAAAAAGTAAGTGAATCATCAGTCAGGATGTTTATTTCTCTACAAGAAAGAAAAAAGCTTTTTAAAGTTATGATGCCAATAATGGCAAAAATTAGAAAGCGTCAGTATGAAAAACATTGTTCGAATACTCTATCAATTCCAGAAGCAAACACATTTTATGAGCTTATTAAAGGCAATCTTTACTTTATAGATATATACTTTGTGTTTGCACAAAGCTAGTAAAAATGGGCCCTGCTCCATGACTCTGACCCCTCAGTGCTATGATGATACAAAAAAAAAAAAAAGTCATTTCCATTCTTTGATTTCTTACTGTTGCTTTAATAAATACACAAAAATATTACCATCTTCCAGAGTTTTTAACCACATTAAGATTGCTTATTCTGATGATTTTTTCCTCAAATGCAGAATCTTAATTATTTACCTAATGAGATAACTTTCTTCAGTAAAGCAGATCGTGCACAAGGCTGGAATATCTAGGCTATAAAGAAGCTAATTTTTCCTTGATTGTAGTCCAGGGTTGTCCAAGTTATATCATCTGGAGTTCTATGAAAAAGGGCTATGGAATAACTAAAATAGGGTTATATTGTAGAATACTGCATGCAATAAGGTGAGACAGTTTAAATACTTTTATTAATGTATCTTTGTTAGTAAGTTTGGGGCAGGGAAGAGTACTTGGTTCTTTTTTTCAAAAGATGTAAGATTCAGATCTGGTAACACTCCAAAAAAGATCTGAAGTTATGTTAACTTGGCAGCACTTGCTGTACCTGTAATGGTCTATATGAAACAAGCATATAACTGAGTCTGGAGATACAAGGACTGTGGAGAGAGCTTACGACTTTTAACAGACTAGCTCATACAGTTAGAAAAAATAGACAATTTTTCAGGCATACAGACTTCCCTCTTGAAAGAAATAATTATTGAAATGAGAAGAATTCACTCTTAAAACCCACAGCTATGTAAATGTAATCTGCAGATTAACAGTCAATATTACTTTAAACCCCCTTTGCTTGTTTTCCAGTCGAATTGTCCATTGTACTAAAAATGTTTGAGCTCTCTAGCCCTACAGATAGTTGTGCGTTTGTTGGTTAAGTACATCTGTGGTCTGAACAAACAAAACATCAGTCAGCCTATTGATGAACTAAATAAATTCAAAAGAATTTACAGAGCCTGAGAACAGTGAAGGAGTGGGTGTTTTGACATGCAATTAAAGACAAAGAGCATATCAACTACATTATATGCAACTGAATATAGTAGTTGGTTTGGTTTGGGTTTTTTTTAATTTTATATCAGGGAAGATGTTTTAAATGCTGAGGACTTTCATTTTCTGCAAATTAATATTGGACATAAATATATTAAATCATCCTCTGGATCACTGGTATATTTATGTGTATTTAGAATTTGCTGATCAAATTACGTATTTTAGTGATTTTGATGGGAGTTTACTTACCACATTTCATAGTATGCTGATTGTTTTTTGACATGCTTTACTAAATAAGTGTTAAACTTCATTTTACAACCTGGATATTTAATTAGTTTTGTCTTTCTGTATGCACCAATCAATGACCGAAGACCATACTTTTATGGATTTGCTATAAACTAAACTCCCTGTAGGGAGACTTCTGTAGTCTAGACCATTGCAGTATATTTAAAGTTATTCATGTTTTCTAAGAGTTCCTAAGATCCCATCCAGTACCTAATGAAGTACAGACATGAACTGAAAATAGAAGTATTTTATGAAATTATGTAACCAATAAAAAGCAAACTAAAAAATGTGTTTAGTCTGGGGTAAAGATAAAGAATATACTGAAGCAATCCACAAATTAGTGCAGAGTCCCTGCAATATAAATTACTGAAAGTCTGACTGATATAAGCTTTTATTAGGTCAATTATTAAGTAAAAGATTAATTTGTTCTTCATAACTAGTATTTCATTGGTCCCAGCAGAAATATCCAGCTGAAAACATTCTCAACAGTTATATTATTCTGTGAATATATAAGGGTGGAAAATTTCTATATACTAAGTACTTGAGGCATAAAATTTGCTATTCTGAATCACCTGTGAGTTAGAAGCCTACAGCTGCATAAAATGGATGATGTGAGTAACCCTTTCAGTGAATTGTAAGAGACTTTTAGTTTTGCAGTCAAATACCAATATGGATACTAACTCTAAATAAGCTTGTTAAATATCACACTAATTTTTCAAAGACTTTATGACAATAAAATGTCTTTTCAGAATATCTCCATATAAGAAAAGGACTCATCTTAGAATGGGCCTGATTTTTAGAAAGTGTAACATGTCTAGCCTTTGAAAATAAAGTTCCTCTAAAGTATTAGCAGGATGAGCACCCAGAAAATTAAATTTCTAAAATCATGAATCATTAAAAAAAAAAAAAAGAGAGGAGTGTTTAATTCCTTGAAAATCAAATCAAATAAGTAAGAAGAAACCATACTATAAAGAATGAAGTAAATGGAAAATAACATTTACTGTAATAATAGTAATTTCTAGTTCTTCTAAATATTGTTGGGTATTGCAGATTATGGTACTGTATTCCAAGATGATTTGTATTTAAATCATAAACTATTGGTAGAGTAGTTCTTTGCAGAATTTCTATTTAGAAAAATCTCCAAAGGTATTGTAATGTAGGACATCATAAAGGCAAACTGATATGGAGTCAGTAGCTATGAAAAACAAGGTGAACAAAAAGTTGGGAATATAGATACACCAATTAAATACATATAAAAATACAATAAACTAGCTATTATATTTTCTTGCTGTGTATAAAAGTACACAAACATATATGAAAAACCATGTTTATATATGTATATATACACACACATCCCATATACGCAAAACCTGTTAAATAAAGTGTTTGCCCCTAAGAAGTAGTGTGTTTTCAGGAGATAAAAATTAGCTAGGTTCCTAGTGCATTATCTCAATTTTTGCAGGTATTCCCAGTAGAAAGGAGAGGGAGACTTAGATAACAGTGAAAGCTGATAAACTTATCTAATAGAAGACTATTTTAAGGCTGACTGTTTAATGTATCCAGATCCTTCCCAAAGCCATTTTGTCAGTATCATATTTATTATATTTGCAATATTTAAGATTGCAATATTACTCTTAAAATCTGTTTGGTTTGTCTTAGTCAATAGAAAAGCTTGCTTTGCTTTTTCTTTACAGGTTTTTTTATATTTCTAGTATCAAATTGGGGATCAATGAGCTGAAATTTATTTCCTCTCACATTGCAGCTAAAGACACCTAGAAGGGTACCTGCCTTCAGACTAAGTCATCAGGATCTTTTCAGTGATACACTGTTCTGCCCCTCCCCAGACATCCAAACAAAGAAAAAGGATGGCTTATTCAACCTGGTCTAAACATCACTAATGAGAGCGGTTTACATAGGCAGACTGAGAGGCATCCCAGAGGAGGAGGTAACAAAGTTTGTAACACTCCCTGCAGTGCATTCTGGTTCAATATGTGCACTCCAGACCAACGGGAAAGTGAGATGTTGATCTTCATGGGCGCTGTGGCTGTGGCTGTCCCTGAGACAGAAGTGCTTGTGGAAGCTGAGGGATTTAGTAGCACTTTGTCCCTTTCAGCAGGTGTCATTATACAGAGGTGCTGTAAGTAGCTTGCTGAGACAAATTTTCCTGGTGTGGGCATTAACATTCGCTTCCATTTCATGCGTTTTCTCTGTCCTTTCACAATCAGGCTTTCTGTTCTGCTGATCATTCTGATAATTTTTTTCTCTTCCTCTTCCAGTGCAGATTCATTGGTTTTGATAATAAATGATGAAAAATGTATAGCAATTCAGATGAGTTCTCACCAGCAACTTCCACAGCTGTATTACTACTTACATACTGTGCCTGGAGAGATCTTTTATAATACATATGTCATGTGATACATGATTAAGCTTGCTTTTTTTACTTTGGTATCATTCTGGAGATGACATCATGCTATGCCTGATAGTTAATTAGAGGTCTTTATCCTGTTCAAAGAAAGATAGGGAGGCATGTACAAGAAATAATTCAACATAGGAATTAGTTGTTACTATCTTGTGATGGCGTTTCTGCCATTTTAAATGTAAAAAGTATTTGGTTACCTTTGATGAAGCTGTGAGGATGGGTTTTGTTTCAGTTAAATTTAGATATCTGGGTGTAACCTTTGGGGCAATCTATCTCACCTGTTGATGATCTTTTCTTCCTTATTTCCAAAGGTGTATCTCACTGCTTCCCAGGGGAACCCAGGTTAATGTGTGAAGATATTAGATACAGCAGATACTACATGCAGTCAGATGACTCCACTATAAAACAACTTTTTCAAAAGAACCTGAAAGACTTGAGAATCTAAATCCTAGTTATTTTCAGTGACACCTATGGCAAGCCCACCCTGCAGGTTTAAATAAAAACTTTTGTGGACTACTCTAAGAATCAGCAACACTGCGAGGTGTGAAGCAAAGTTCCCTAACATATGGTCCAGCTGACAAGTATTCACACCACAGAACAATGATGTATTATGGAAATGTGGAATTGTACATCAAGAAGTAGTATTGTTATGTTTGAACAAACAATTTGCACAGATTGTGTATTTTGTGTCCTGCAGCATTTGGTCTTCATGGAAGAACACTACAGAATATGGTATATCCACCTCAGGAAGGCATACTGTGTTAAACCATGTTGCATTTTATGGTATAGACACATCATTGTATCAGGCACAATTTCAATGACAAATTTCAGAGTTAGAATTAAGAACGTAAGTAGAAGATAGATCCAGTGAAGAGTTAAGCAGCTCCAGAATGTTTTTCATCCTGTCCAAATGTAGGTGTCTAAGATAGGTGCGATGAATTGCCATCTATCTCTTTCTATTCAGAGCAGATGACTAGTTCAAAGTACATGCCAGACTGTTACATAAACAAAGACACATTAAATTGATTTCAGGAATAGCTTAAGCTTTTGGTATCAAAATTCTCCATATGTCTAAACTTCAGCTTCTAGACATGTTGAGAAGGGACTCAGTCTTGACTGCACCGAACTTACACATTATCAGAATCTGCAAACTAGGCAACCCTTCTCTCATTTCAACTGATGGACTCGTGAGGGTAGAATTGGAGAGAAAGTGCTATGTGAAAGGCACAGAAAGACTCTTTTGGGATGCTGTACATAACTGCTATTGAAACTCTGAAACACTTATTTATTTGGTATCCTCCCTAAATAGCCATCTCATTTCACTAGGCAGCTCTTTAGAAATCAGACTAAGCTTTATTTTTCAAGAGGTTGGATGGCCTGGTAAGACAGAAATGGAATAATAGAATTGCACCATTTTTCTGTCCAAAAATATCCCCAGACCAGAAAAAATGCCTAGGGAAATTCCTACCATTTGTTAAGTCTCACCATCAGCTAAAGAAAACTTTATGCATCATGGATTAGGAAACCCAGGAGCACCAGTGAGTAACACAAATCTTCTGTGAAACTTGTTTATTACCTCTCAGGCTATAAAAGAGTGGGAAAAAAATACCTGGAAGGTTTTTTTCACTTGCTCCATTCTTAAGAGGACAGGACTGAAGCCCATGATAAGATTCATCTTATTGTAGACACTATGCTATAATTTCATCTACCTTGTAACACTTCAAAGACTACTACTTCATCTTACATCTATGCATACAAAGACACCTACAATATAGGCAAATGCATCTAAACTACCTACCCTAGAGTCCCTTTATGGGAACTGAAAAGAATGGATACAATTCCTCTCTCTCATTTTAAATATAAACTTTAGGGTGAGATAAATGACACCTTCACAGTGCCTATGTCTCTCTATTGTCTGTAAAGGGAGCTTGTTTCATTATATACATCTGCATGTTATCTGATGAATCCCATAACCAGCGTAGGAAGCCAATTTGTAATTTTTTTTTTTTAGTACCTGAAGACTCTAAACTGGCATTTTGTCCTTGCACTAAACTGCTTTGAACTACCATGGACATCCCTTGCACAAACACATTTGTTTGAAGTGTTATTACAAGCATCATTTTAGTACTAAAACATTGAATTGATGGTTTGTTACAAGGCACGGGTAGTCCACTATATAAGCTGTTCCCTTTGATAATAGTATCCTAAGGAAAACTTGGCATTGCTGATTCAGATATAACAGCTGTGAAGTAATATCACACCATTTTTTAGTGCTGTGAAAGATGACATCTTCAAGATGAAGCAGAAAAATGTAGCACTGATCACACAAGTACTAAAAATCTAGTCGCGCTTATATTAGCTACCTAGCTAAGTCATGACAGCCTGTGTCAGTCCTGCTAAGAAACTGTTGGAAGGTAACCTGCCCTAAACTGTGTCATTCAAAGCAGCTGCTGCAGAGGTCACAGAATGATAGAATTGCTGGTTGTAAGGGATTGCTGCAGGTCGTGCAGTTCAGCTCCCACTTGAAGCAGGACCATTGCCAATAATAGATCAGGTCACCTGTAGCTTTATCCTACTGAGCCTTAAATACCACTAAAGAAGTTTTTCTTCAGTTGTTCTAGCAAGTCTGCTGTAGTGCTGCATTACTCTCCTAATGATGAGTATTTTCCTAAATGTCTAATCTGAACCATCCAATCCACAATTTGTTCTCATTCACCTTGTTTTTACCATCATTTATGTACTGAGCAGAGATTGACTCTCTTGTCTGTAACTTCCTTTCAGGTAACTGCAGCTCACCTTTTGAGCCTCCCCCAGGCTGCAAGCTTACCCTTTAGTCTCCTTGTTGTCAGACAGAACAAGCCCAGCTCTGTCAATGGCTGTTTTTATTTCCAAGAGTGTGAATAATGCTCCAAATGATGGAGATTAATGAGATCATAAGGCTGGAAGTGACCTCATTTAGCTTGTCCATTCTGCCCCAAGTAAGATCAATTGCATCTATACCGTTCTTGAGAGATTATTTCTCTAATCTAAACATTTCCAATGATGGAGGCTGTCTAGCTTCTCTGGCTTGGAGACAAACTAAAATTTCTAGTAGAATTTGTTAGAGAGAGACAAATTTGGTAGGTTTCTGGGCCCAGAGGATTTTCTCCTGTCACAGCCCCATAGTTGCAGGGCTGCTCTATTTTCATGCCCCCAGCTCCAGCCAGCAGTAAGGATGAGAACATCCTCTCCATAAGCACACACACTACAAATGGCGCACATAGTAGTCCACAGGTGCAGCACACAGAGCTGTGCCCGTGCTGCCACCCACATAAACATAAACTGTGAATAACACCAATGGCTCGATCCCGTTCCTCTCTTCCTGCAGATGAGGGTTAAAGCTTGCTAGTGGAATACAGTCATACACACACATATATATACACATGGGCTCTTGCCTGTAGCTGGTCTTAGACATTCGGTCCACCCAGTTGCTGAGTCCCAGACCCTGGTCTCCTCTAGCTGCCGTGATCCAGAGTTGGGGTCCCTCAGGCATCAGGTTCCTACTCCAGGAGGTTGTCACGTAGACCTCTTCTCCCAGCACTCAGCTTGTTTGGCTTTAAGTTCTCTAGCATGTGTACACAGAGCCTCAGATAGGAAATGCATCCACCCCAAGGATAGTTAGAAAAAGGTTTTAATAAGAATATAGAATAGACTGCAGTGATCAGGTGCTTCCCAGATGAGCATACTGACCAGCTACCTTTTTACTGGCAATTACCCCCTCTTATCACCTTTTTTTCTCTGTTTTTCCTCACTGATCCATCCTGACACCTCACTTTCCTCTTTTTGGTCCTTCCCCTAAACAAATTTCACATGTTCCCACAATTCTCTTGAAACAGCTCCTAATAAGTTTTACACAATCTGCATATTCTCTTCCCACTGCATTCTGAGATAAGTCCTACAACTCTTTAGACAATAATTCCTTTAGTTTTGATGGCCTTCCAGAGAGATTCTTTTCTTGACACATGTTGGTGTGTTTCACAGCAGGGGCAGTGATCTAATTATTCTCTTCTGATGTTTTTTGGAGTAGGTTATCCAGTGTGCTCCTGATTAGGTTACTGTAGTTTCTCCACCTGTCATTGTCCATTGAACCTTGCCAGGTCTTTGTATTCACTGTGATTAGCCTTTACTCACATAACCTGAGAGAATTCACAAACCATGGAGAAGCATGCAAACATCATGAAACACATCACAGTGAACTGCTGTCAGTACAAAAAATGATGATGAATGATGCACTGAAGAGTTTTGCAGGCTTGTTTTAGATGCCATGCCCAGAAAAGATTTTATCCCAAAGGTATCATTCATGAATTGGAAAACAGAAGTGAAATAACATCATGGTGAAAAAAAGAGAATAGGTAAATTGAACAAAACCCAAATCCAAAAGGCATTTCAGCCACTGTATGATACCTGAAGAAGCTTCAAACATTTTTAGAGAAATATTTCCAAAACTAATGCTAAAAATATTTCCAAAATTTGTCCTAAAATATACAACATTATACAGAAAAAGGAGTGTAAGAATGCTGAATTTACTGCTAGCTGAATAGTAAGCTGAAGATCATAAAAACAGTGCTTTATCTTCACACTTAGATAACTTTCACTCCTATGAAAACCTAAACTAGCTAACCAAATGATTTAATTGCTGTAATCCTTACTCTTGTCTTCATTCTACTTTTCTTAATGTGCTTTGTTATTGTTTTTGTGGTGATCATTTAGGCTGTTTGCATTCCATGCAAAATGATTATATTGGAACCTCTCCAGGGCATAGAAACTTGCATTTATACATTTTCTACAGAGCATTCAACACATACTTGAGTGCATTTTGGCATTATTTTAAGTAAAACTAAATGTAAATACCCAGGCATAAATTTACTAGGTTCTTTTCTAAACTAAAATTAGAAAGAACACTTTTTTTTTTTTTAATTGGCATCCTGTTCCTATTGTTCAAAATTATTTTTCAATCAGAGCCCAGAGAGTGCAGAGTAAAATGAGTCAGGGGAGAATATTCTGAAATGGAGTTCCATTTAGAGGATTCAGCAATAAACACAAGGGTTTTTTTATTTAGATATGGCAGACTCAATTAGCATCTCATTAGCAATAAGCTGTATAAATAAGCATGTTCAGCAAAGAGCGAAAAAAGTCAATAGTCTGCTGGCAGCCGCTCAGTATCCCAGCACCAAGCTTTCAACACATACAGAAGCTCTAATTAGAAGCTTGTCCACATGCATGCATCACTCATTAACTGCCTCTTTACTGAAAGGGAATAATGAATTGAGCCCTTTAATCTGACATTAATAAATTGCCACCATTTTGGGAGGTATTTGAATGTAAAATGGTGATGTTCATTATCAAAATTATGTTTGATGAGTTGGGTTTGTTCTGGCTCATTGAGAGGGATAATTTTCATACTGTTAGAGCTCCTTCCAAAAAACTAGTTTAGATGCTTATGGTTTCCCCCACAGAACTTTGAGTGAGAGTCTGGATCTGTGAAAACCAACAATATAAACTACAGATGCCTATATGATGATGTAATGACACGTTTCCTGCATCTTCTGGTTATGTGTGCAAAAGTAATTGAACATGACTTGAAGGTATGCCTTAGGGAGAAAACCACTCATCTCCCGTTTATAACATTTCTTCTGTACAACCTGAGTCCATCAGAAGGAATTCAGCTCCACATATATGGAAAATATATGAGAAACACTTTGGGCCTAGGCAAACCATCTGTCCCTTGTTCTGAATCAGTTTCCTTTTTTACTAGGTTTTATTCCAGCTGTATTTCATCTTTTGTATGAACCAAATAGACAAACTGGACTATAATGCTTCATATGTATGGCAGAAGACACCAGTCTCTGGGTCTTGAGCCACATGTTGGTCACCGAACAAGGGTCAAAATTGGGCTTTTCAGAGCTACCTCATGTCATTAGTGAGGTTGTGCAAAGACTGATAGGTGATCTCGACCCCTCTCTGGTACAAAGGCAGTCTAACCCCATAGTGCAGTGGAAGATGCAGAAACTTTTACAATTTTCCATTTGTGAAATGCTCTCAGAAACTCTTCCCTTTGGCTCTAGTTATGCGATGGGTATTCTTTGTGTCCTTAGCCATCCATAGGATTACCTTCATGTGTGGGTTCACATGGCCGATCAGCGACCTTTGCACTAGAGGATAAAAACTGATAAAGGGCAAGTTAATAAAGCAGAACTGTTGTGGTATACATAAAAGAGCGGATAACTCTCCAGGCCAGGAAGTATAAAGATGAATTCTATATTGCCCAAGTTAGAAGCAAGTAAACTGTATTCATCTGTGACTGTAACACAGCTGTAAAAATGTACTTACCGAAACTGTGCAACAACAAATATGACTTTTTGCCAAAGTAGATCTACCCAACAGGCAAAGTCAACTGTATTATGGAGAAATATCATAATGTTATCTTTCAATATTCAAAAGTCATATAAAAAAACCGATACTGCCATGTCTCAACTATCTAGCAAAATAAACTTAACAAAGACTTGGAGAAATATTGTGAGAATAAAATGGGCGAAAACTGCTTATCTACCTTTTCTTGCATTTCCTCAGTGAACCGCCAATTCATTACAATGGATTAAATAGCACATTCAAGTATGATTATTGGAAACCATGTTTCTAATAATGTGAACACAACAGGCTTTTACCAATTTATCTTATACAATTATTCCCCATTTTTGAACTTCTTTTCCAAAGAAATAACATTATAGTTATTGTCTATGTTTTTCTTAATAAGATTTCCAGTCTCTGTGACAAACTGAATAACTGCATATAATATTGTATTCTATCCAAAGACTTGTTTTCCTCCTTTTCCTCCATGTGACAGTGTTTATTACATATCAGGGCTATCAAAGAGCTGTTTCCCTGTATTGGTTTATGCTGTATTAAGTATATCCTTACTCCATAATACCAAAGCAGACAGTTTTTCTAGGCCAAACATTTCTCACATAAATTCATTTTGTATACAGTTTCCGCAGAGGATTTTTTACAGAAATGATGCCTCTGTAGAAGTAAGGATAAGTTTTTTTAGGGATCAAGCATACTGGATTGGATAGAAAAGAAATGGTATATACCCTTTACATCATTTTCTCCAGCTATCATAAAGCTATTGGATGGTCAATGGATATTTAACTATATAAAATTGAATTTATTGAATCGGGTGATCCAGAAGACGGGCTTTGAACTATGAACTGGGGAAGAAGTGAGTCTGCCACATTTTTCTTGCCAGCTCACATCACTTCTAGTTTTTTCTCAGACTGACTTTGATATACAGACTAGAAGCTTCTTGTAGCAGGACAGTGTGAAAAACAATGAACCTCACATTCTGTGGAGCTTCAGTTGCACTAATCTTAATGGAAACATTAAATATGTTTAGCTTACAGGAGTGATTGATTAACTTAGAAAAGATATTCAGGGAGATTACTTAAGATCTTTTAATTAATCAAGTAATTTAGTATAATTTAAGATTAAGTACTGAGTAGAAACTAGCAGTAACTTTATGTGAAACTTAAATAACAATCATACTTGGCTTTGTTTTACGTAAGTCAGCTAACATCCCCTCTCAGAAATATTTTGTCCTTGGATTTTCAAGGTGGAAGAGGAGAAAAGGCTATAGACCTAAATTCACAATAAGTCAATATTCTTAATTAAAATCTATTTCACTAATAGTCTGTCTAATCCTTGGCAGTGCTTTATCTCACTAAAGACTCCAGCAGACATGTGACAGAGGATTAAAATCAGACAGCTGAAGCAGCTACAGCCACCAGTCAATCTCCCACTTTTCCCTTCTGATAGATGCTGCCACTCTGAACAGAATGCCTGATGTCTTGGGAAGAAAGTTTCTAACCTAGCATGTTAAAGAAGAAATAACTTTCCAACCTAACATACCAAATTGAACTATTCCTACTTTCTGCTTATGAGAGTGGAAACTTTAGCAATGCAAGACCTGCTACACAAAGTCTGAGTTATTTGTGTATATATCTGTATATATGTGTTGATATATCGGTGTATGTATTTGTGTATATATCTGTATCTTTGGATAATAACATCTGTGAGTGAATGACAGGGATGGCTACGGTGTTAACAAATTTAGCTATCTGATTTCCATCTGCTGCCATGTGCTTTTAGACATCTGAATGAAACAATATTGGTGAAGCATTCTTCTTGTAGAGGCCCACTCAGAAAAGTATCTTTTTTGTTGTACGCATTCTGGCATTAGACATCTTCTGGTTGAGGAATCCTGTATTGCCAGTTCTGACTACCTGTCCAGGCCTCCCTATATTTATATTTCAGCCATCGTCCTCCATACCAGAGAGGCTTTAATCACTTGGCTTGCTTGATTGCAGCGCATGTTTCACATTCATGGATAACCTGTGCAATAGTGTCCATGGTCAAGTCTACCCCTCGATCACGAGCCCATCTGTATGTTGCATCTCTTCCCTGATGGCCTGAGGTGTCATGGGCCCACCAAGCTATAAATAACTCACCCTTATGTTGCCAGTCCAGATCCACCTGAGCCACTTCAATCTTAGCAGCCTGATCCACCTGCTGGTTGTTTTGATATTCTTCAGTGGCCCGACTCTTGGGTACGTGAGCACCTACGTGACGGACAATTACAACGGCGGCTCACGGCTTAGACAGGTGTACTCTGAGCTGGGTCAAAAACTGGCTGGACGGCCAGGCCCAGAGAGTTGTGGTGAATGGAGTTCAATCCAGTTGGTGGCCGGTCACGAGCGGTGTTCCCCAGGGCTCAGTTGTGGGGCCAGTTCTGTTCAATATCTTTATTAATGACCTGGATGAGGTGATTGAGTGCACCCTCAGTAAATTTGCAGACGACACCAAGTTGGGCGGCAGTGTTGATCTGCTCGAGGGTAGGAAGGCTCTGCAGAGGGGCCTGGACAGGCTGGATCGACGGGCCCAGGCCAACTGTATGAGATTCAACAAGGCCAAGTGCCGGGTCTTGCACTTCGGCCACAACAACCCCATGCAGCGCTACAGGCTTGGGGAAGAGTGGCTGGAAAGCT
>NW_008825566.1:1085469-1088092 GCF_000699105.1 Pygoscelis adeliae | reverse complement strand
CCAAGGGCAAGGTCCTGCACCTGGGTCGGGGCAACCCCTGGTATCAATACAGGCTGGGGGATGATAAAGGGATTGAGAGCAGCCCGGCCAAGAAGGACTTGGGGGTACTGGTGGATGAAAAGCTGTCCATGAGCCAGCAATGTGCACTCGCAGCCGAGAAAGCCAATCGTATCCTGGGCTGCACCAAAGGAAGCGTGGCCAGCAGGTCAAGGAAGGTGATTCTGCCCCCCTACTCTGCTCTTGTGAGACCCCACCTGGAGTACTGCATCCAGCTCTGGAGGCCTCAGTACAAGAAAGACATGGACCTGTTGGAGCGAGTCCAGAGGAGGGCCACAAAAACGGACAGAGGGATGGAACACCTCTCCTATGAGGAAAGGCTGAGAGAGTTGGGGTTGTTCAGCCTAGAGAAGAGAAGGCTGCAGGGAGACCTTATTGCAGCCTTTCAGTACTTCAAGGGGGCTTATAAAAAAGATGGTGGAAAACTTCTTAGCAGGGCCTGTTGCAACAGGACAACGGGGAATGGCTTTAAACAAAAAAGGGGGGTAGATTGAGACTAGATATAAGGAAGAAATTTTTTATGCTGAGGGTGGTGAAGAACTCGTACAGGTTGCCCCGAGAGGTGGTGGAGACAATGAGCAAGCAGCTATGTGGTACTCAGTTGCTGGTTGAGGTTAAACCACAAAACTACCTTATCCTCACTACATATATTTCAGGAATGTATTTACTAATTTCCTACACAAGATCCCGTGAAAGTGTAGAGAAACTCTGCACAGACATTGGTATAATTTCAGTTATAAAAAACAGTGGCTTCCTAAAGGCCTTATATTGTCGTGAGCTGAGGTCTGTCTTTTCTTCATCTCATGTAGGTCTAAATCCCAGCGAATTTTCCTTTTGTGTCAGAAAGAAGTCGGATTAGACAAATATGAATACGTCCTTTGTGGGTGACCAGATTTTTTTTTTTTTAGCTGAATCGTAGTGATGTTTCTGTTTCATGCATATCAAATTACTAACGTGCGCCATAAAAATGAAATTGTCTCTGCTGGAGATCCCTTAGAGAAACTCATCAGCCAAAATTTAGCTTTCTACAGTGTATATGTCTATATTTAAGCTTGTCATTTCACTTCCTTTATGGACAATGAAGAGAAATAAGCATTTCTAAGAGTGCCTACTATGTATTACATAGCATCTGATTATTTATTTACGACGTAAGGTAGACAACTAAAATAGATTAATTGAAAGAACTTCAGAAGTGCTTATTTATCTTCATGAGTAATAAAAGTCTAGGATGACTAGTTGAGATATAGGCATTTATATTATAAAGTTCAGTAGAAGAATCCTGCCCTATTGATAAAAATATGTCAGTTTTAATGTCACCTAGCAGTTGAGGTTTCCTCTACAGTCAGTAGAGGGAAGTCAGCACATCCTTAAGGCACTTCATCTCCGAGGTCATTGACACTTCTTTTAGGGAAGGATAAATTGTTAAACTAGCATCTGAATGCCACCATTTATTGCCATTATCTTCAGGGAATCTAGACAAACAGCTGAACACAGCATTTCAATTTTAGGTTGCTGTTAAGGGAGATGAATCTTATTCGTTCAAACTATAATGTTTACTTTTCCATTTTTCTTAATCACTGTCTATCTGAAATCCATTTCATGATTCTTTAATAGTGCTTCAAGACTTTACACAAACTATCATAAACAGACTTATATGAAGATTGTTTCTGGCTTTTCTGCACTCTTATTAGTTTGTGTCTAAACATACTGTTTTCAAGTGTTGTTTCTATGAAGTTCTTCAGGATTTCTTCTGTTGCTTTCCTACCTTTGATGAATAATGAACACAAATATCTTCCAGTATTTGGAAGCTAAAATTATTTTTTTATAGTTTTTAAACTATAAATTAAATCATAGAATCGTAGAATAATTTAGGTTGGAAGGAACCTCTAAAGGTCATCTAGTCCAACTCCCCTGCCGTGGGCAGGGACATCTTCAACTAGATCAGGTTTCCTGATTTAGTTTGCCTGCTAAGAAGTTTTCCACCATCTTTTTTATAAAAAATTTCTTCCTTCTATCTAGTCTAAATCTACACCCCTTTAGTTTGAAGCCATTCCCCCTTGTCCTGTCACAACAGGCCCTGCTAAAAAGTCTGCCGCCATCTTTTCTATAAGCCCCCTTGAAGTACTGATAGGCTGCAATAAGGTCTCCCCGAAGCCTTCTCTTCTCTAGGCTGAACAACCCCAACTCTCTCAGCCTTTCTTCATAGGAGAAGTGTTCCATCCCCCTGACCATTTTTGTGGCCCTTTTCTGGACCCGCTCCAACAGGTCCATGTCTTTCTCATCCTGAGGGTTCCAGAGCTGGACGCAGGACTCCAGGTCGAGTCTCACCAGAGCAGAGTAGAGGGGCAGAATCCCCTCCCTCGACCTGCTGGCCACGCTTCTTTTGATGCAGCCCAGGATACGATTGGCCTTCTGGGCTGCGAGTGCACATTGCTGGCTCATGTCCAGCTTTTCATCCACCAGTACCCCCAAGTCCCTCTCAGCAGGGCTGCTCTCAATCCCTCAATCCCCCAGCCTGTAATGATAGCGGGGGTTGCCCCGACCCAGGGGCAGGACCTTGCACCTG
>NW_008825566.1:1064229-1084667 GCF_000699105.1 Pygoscelis adeliae | reverse complement strand
CGAGCACTTGCTGGTGAAGACCGAGGCAAAAAAGTCATTGAGTACCTCCGCCTTCTCCATGTCCCAGGCAACCAGGTCTCCCGTTCTGTTCCAGAGAGGGCCCACATTTTCCCTCGTCTTCCTTTTATCCCCGACATACCTATAGAAGCTTTTCTTGTTGCCCTTGATGTCCCTGGCCAGATTGAATCCTATCAGGGCTTTAGCTTTCCTAGCCTGATCCCTGGCTGCTCGGACAATTTCTCTGTATTCCTCAAATTAAATGGCAATTACAGAATATAAAACATCCAGTTCTGTGTATGTAACTGAATTTATAGTATTCGTCAGATTGAAAAAGTTTCTAAGAATAATGCCAAAAAACATGTTCAATTAGAAAAAAAAAATCAAAATGCAGCAGAACTTAATTTGGTCTTTAAGTGGTGAAAACTGTAAGAAAAAAATGTACATTACTAGGAATAAAATTATAAAAGCTGAGTTAAACTTCTAGAAAATATTTCTTAATGATAAATGTAATTATGCTGGGCTTGGGCATAGTTTTTTGCTTTTTTTCAAATATATCTGTAGTTCAACTTTTTAAGTTTAGAAAAGCAAGTGGTTTTGTAAAATTTTTCAATCAGAAGAGAAAAAATGTATTTAGTCTAGTACGTTAGATGATGTTGGCCATATTACAAAGCTCTTCACTTTATGCAAATTGTCATCTTTATGATGAAATACTTTTCTCAAAGAAAAAAAAAGTTAGCTAATTTATATAATTTAAAATGATAAACCTCTCTCCAGGTCTGTAGTCACAGTATTTATATACTTTTGTTATATGATACAGAGATATTCCAGCAGCATTAAAATAATTATTCCAACAAAAATTTACTCTTTCAGTTCCTTCATAGTTTTAGGAGGCAAGTTTTTAGTCTTCTCCAAAAGCTGGTCAAACAAATACTAGCTACATTATGACTGGTAAGTCAACAATTCTAGGTTACTTTTGGACACAAGTGGAGAATCATTCTCACAGCTCTGAATGATGTGTTTTAAACCATGTGTTTTTGAGGAATTTCCATGTACTGTATCAGACCTAATTGTGTTTGTGGAATTAGAAGGAGTTTGAAAAGCTTTTTAGGCAATAGAGAGCTACATTATAGAGACCCAGCAAACATCCATTACAGGTGATGTCATATACCTTCATAACACATCATCTATCTCCATGCAACATTAAGATAGTGTGCATTGTAATAGTTAAAGATTAAGGTAACAGATTTATGGAAAACAATGGCAAAATACCTGTCTGGAAGGAAGCATCCTCCAGATGTTTTCTCAAATCAGTTAGCATTTTGGTGTTTGTCCAAACTGAGCTTCATTCAGCACTTTTGTATTTACTTGATTCTCTGCTAGATATTGGCTAAGCTACTGAACTCTACAATCAGACAAACTAGGGATAAATGGGATATACATGCAACAGTAAATTACACAGAATGAGAAATTGGATTACATATACTGCTACTTTGTTAGAGGTCCCTGGCATGGGTTTGGCTGAGGTGAAGTAGAACTATACAAACAGTTCCCAGGCCAAATTTGAGAGTTAGTATGGATGATTAGGCAGGGACTATTCCATAAAAGTGGCTTGGATTCACCACCTTGTTTTAGCTAGTAAGAATGTTTAATAATGTGGATGTTGCCAAATCATTCCAGTTGGGCTGCACGGACCCTGGCTTGCTTCAGTTTACTAATGTATACAGCCTCTATGAAAGATGTGTTTTGGGGGATTAATGAGGTTAATCATCTGAGCCAATACAAAGGAGAACCAGCAAAATGCTCTTGGGAGCAGAGAGAGGGAAGGAAGAACAGAAAAGGAGGAAGAGAAGAGGGAGGTGGGGAGGAGGAAAGAAGGAGCACACGCCTTCATTGGCAATCACGGACTCTTAAAATGGCTCAGCTAGTCATGAACCCACAGCTCAGCAGAGATCTTTACAGTGAAAGTTGGGGTTACTAAATTTTGTGCATTTAATATTTAACTTTTACAACGTATACTTATTTAAGAACAAGATGCATCCAGGAAAAGAGGATAGAAGTGAAAATATAATTATAGTCTATAACAAATATTGAAGGAACAGGAAGCTTTGCTTATTAATGCTGGTTCTTGGACTATTTCTTTAAAAAAAGGATAAATGATGGGGCTGAAAAATTTAATGTAACAGAAAGGAGTGTCCCAACCACCTAATAACTAGTAATCCCTTACTAAAATGTATGCTCTGTGCTTCTACTCTTCAATCATCTGATGCACATATCAGTATCCTAGTAGTCCTAAGAGTGTTTAAGATCCCTGGTCCTTCCTGGGAAACTGAATTTACATAGACACAAACACATATGAAACTCAGGCTGAGGTGGCGGTAAGTCAGCCTGTGACAGATATCAGATTAGTTTGGAAGAGAAGAGGACAAAGCTTGTTTGGGAAACATGTAAATGTGCCGTACTCTCTGACCCCAGAAACAGTTTTGCTGTCCTGGGACAACGCGGACTTGTTGTAATTGTCTTTTTGAAAAGTTGAAGAAGGACTAACAAGCTCCTGGTGCAGGAGAGAGACAGAGCCATGTATGGGCAATTATCTTGCCCTCATGAAGGGCACCAACATTGCAATTCAGGACCAAGAAAAGGGAAGGGTAGAGGAAGGAAGAGCAGTCTGAGGCCTAGAAAAGATGGATGTTCTGAGAATTTAGGATCCATGTTGCCAAAATCAAATACGGATATGCTGCCAGTGGGCCTCATGTACAGAGGATGCTCAGCTTGGTATGCTGCAGGTTTCCACTGGCTGGATTATCACTGTACCACATGAACGGTAAAAATGTTTTCCACCTGATTCCTAAACAGGGAAGGATCAGACACAGCTCTTGCAACTCTGAAATATTTTACTTGATATTGTAAATTTATTCTATTCTTTAAAAAAATAATGAAGGGGGCATTGTTTAGTCAGTCCCTCTGACACCCAGTATTGTTTTATTTTCATATTTTACCATTCAGACTGGTTTAATTAAATGGGAAGAATAGTCAGTCGTATTTCTTATTATGCCTTTGTAACCAGGCCTTTCAAGCTGACAATGTAAAAACATGAAAAAAAGACCTTCCATCTCCTTAGACAGCTTATACTTCGTATTCAAACAATTTGAAAGTTAGTGATTGAATTAAAAATAAATTCCAAAAAATAGATTTCACTTAGAGGAAATGATATTGTAATACAAGTCTAGAAATAGCTTAACTCACTGGGCAAATTGTCTTTACACCACTAAACCAGAGTCAATTTTATTGCAGCTGTGACAGTTGCACACATTAATGAGAAAGGGCTATTTAGTTTGAGCATTTTCAAACTGTGAAGAAAACACTGTTTGAAAAAGGGCAATCAGGCAAAGTTCAAACAATTTTCAATATCATAGAAACTATGTCTTTAATGCATTATTTAAGTACTAGTTAGGCAACAATATTTTTATGAGCTGTCGGCTGAAACATATTCAATTGTAGGAAAGACAATGCTTTAGGAAAACTTAGAAAGACTGTAAAAAGTGAAAAAAAGGAGACTTCATGTGAGGAACTTACCACCATCAATTAATATACTCCTCAGTCTCATTTCTAAAGAGACTCATCTTTCTTACAAGTTGTCTGTTGTCCTTCAGGTCAGAATTCAAAGTTATTTTTAAGTCAGAACAAATGGGGGAGTGTTTTTGTAAAAAAGAGCAAAAGGAATGGCTGCTACAGATTGCAAGGAATGACACTTGAGAATGTTTTTTAAACTTATTTCTTGAACTCCTGAAAAAAATCTTATATTTTCTACCTGGAGGCTAGGATTCATTACACTAACTTTAGCAAACTAAAAGTTAGAAAACTGGTCTATGCTAGTGGTCTTGGATGTCTTCAAAGCTAATAAAGAAAGACAAAAAGCTGGAGAAGTACTCATCCCACTTATCTTAAACACCTGGTTATGATGGAATGAACTTCTTTTTCAAAGTGTCAGTATTTATCTTTTAGATGCTTCCTTCTCCTATACTTTTGCTGCTGTAGTATTTCCAGTGTAGTCTGTTTCTACTTAATGATATTAAAGAGTTCAGAATGGAAACTATACTTATAAATCATTTATACAATTAATAACTCGTCAAAGTAAAATTTTCCGTAACATATTAAAAAGGTATATTGCACATACATGTATGTACCATTTAAGTGGAAAATACATTTTATGCTGTCTTTGGCATTTACTTATCTGGCCTTGGGCACACAAATTGGTTTTGGGATTGCTCATATAAATAATGACTATTTATTTAGAAGAAGGGTTTACAGCATCTTTGTGTACCTCTCACACCTTAATTGATAGTTAATCTTGTTTTAGAAAGAACAATAATAAACCAATAATTTTAAGTCCAACATATTTTCTCTTTTCCTGAGTATAACCAGTTGCCATCAAGCCAAACTGGGAGGGAGGGAAAGATATACAGTATATAAGCTTGGGATATGGTTATGTGAACTTCTTAAACTAAATTAATTCATAGATAGTATAGTATTAAGCTTAAAATCATCTTGCTCAATGTCAAGAAGCTCATAAATCCCATAAAAAAGAAAGTTTATGTGATTTATAGAAAGAAAATAGACTGGAGGCTCGATGCTTTTATCTCTTCAGGCAGTAATTATTAGGAGCATATTTTGTATTGCTCAGGTTATTTCAAAGAAACTTCTAAACCATACGGTGCAGCAAACAAACTTTCCATGGCAAAAAAAAAGATGCTGTTTTGTAGCTTATTTAACTTTCTCAGTAGATATCTATGAAAATATTTTTGACAGTTTTGAGGATGGTTTGGTATGGGCAGGCATTGTTCCCAAACTGCTCTCTAAAAAATTCTTATATTTTGCACAGTTAAAATGCACTTATTTTCCTTGAATACCTTCCTTTGTTAAAAAAAAGTAACACAATAATAAAGGTAGCCATTTATTTCAGGTGTTGTTATGTCTGTATCTTCCCATATTATTTCCCATACATTTATACTGAAGTTTTTGTGTTCCCACAATTTTTGACACAGTTATCCTCAGAAAGCCTTGATAAAGTAATGAAATACAAATGTACTTGTTTTACTAAGATGTAAAGAAAAAGTTACTTTCTCAAGCTATATGGGAAGTTTTTGATAGAAAATTACTTAAGTACAAACTCTTTACCAGTGTCATAACCATACTGTCGCATTTAAAACTTTATCTTCAGTTTTTTTCCTGTAAGATTTTCACTTCTTTTTAGACTATTCCTACCAACATACTATTAAAAACACAATCCTTAAAGATTGAGACTTTATATTTTATTGGAGCTGTCTGCCATGTGGTTCTGGTTATAAATTATGCTGTGGAAACTCAAGAAGTAATGAGGACCATGAGAAAAAATAAAATTTTAGAAGTAGTCATCATCTTCAGAGAGCTTACAAGAGTTCTTGGTGACCCAAACATGTAACTGCTACAAGAAAAGGGAGAGCCCTGGCATTGTATACCACAGATCCAGTTCACTAAAAAGGAGATGGATGAAAAACAGTTTCAGGAATGACATGTGTGTACTTTCTGAAAAAAAAAAGATTTGGCAAAAGTTTATTTGGAGCAATAGACTGCCTGAAAAGTACAGAAACTGATATTGGAGCCCCTGCTAAACCGTCAGGAATTAGGCAGTGAAAGAGAAAATCTAGACTACCTCTAAACACTTATCCCTTTGTTCCCAAAGTTTAAAATGATAGGCTTCAAATACAATAGAGAAACAGTGATCACACTGGAAAAAAAATGAGTGAAAAAATGTGGTAACCTTGGTGCAAAGAAAATGCAAAGAACTAAAGAACAGTGAAAAGTATGAACAGATGAGGATATTTAAATATCTGCATCTAAGCGGCTTGCACAGATTCACTTTATGGCCAATTAAGAAAAAAAAGAAAAAAAGAAGGCACTTTTAGGGAAAATACATCTTATCCTAAAATAAATGGGAAAAATATATCAGGTAAACTATTGTTCAGGTGCTCCATTTAAATGTATGTTTCCATAAAGAGCATCTAACTTAGCTATGATGTGCACTGGAAAGTGGGACTCAGCTGCAGGTTAAGAAGCTCAGCTTTGTATATCACAGAGGTATGCTATGTGTCTCCCACTCTCAGTGATGAAGGTCTCATTAGTACAGTGATTGGAGCTTGGAAAATAATTCCTCTTATTATAAAGCAGACTATGACAGAGTAATTAATTTGTTTAAAGGAATTATTTAGTGCTTCTTGAGATGCTGTGAGTTTTCCAGGATATTCACATAGGGCTCGTAATGTAACAAAGAAATCATAGGAGACCAAAAGCCTCTAGGAACATCAGTTAGAGATAACATTGGGTGTCCAAGATCAATTGAAATTACACTAAATGCTTATGTTTAGGAAACTGAATCATATCTCTAAAGGAGAAGAGCTGAATATCCATTCTAGGACATTACTGACTTTTGATTCAAAGTTCAATTCAGTTGTCAATCCCAAGGCATAAAATGCCATTTGAAATGTCCTACAGCTCCTGGCTTCTGTCTGCCAATCCAACAAAGCATCCACATCCCATAGGTCTTGAGCTGTATCTGCCAGTCTTGTGTAAACTCACATGCACTTTGTACAGGTATAGATGCTTACATACAAACATCTCTATTTGCATGCCTTTATCCTGAATTGAATCCCATCATAGATATCTAAAATTTGGTGAGATGATCTACAGTGTCCTGTATCTGTCCTTCCTTCTTTGTTCCCCTCAATTCTGAAGTATCAGATTGTCACATTTTAAAGATATGTTAAATATTTAGGGGTACATTTTTAGACCTTCATTTGATTTTAATGCAAATTTAAGGTGCAGCTGAAGGAAGATTAATTCCATTCAGCTCATGAAAATCTGCAAATATATGTCTAATTTGAATCATGCCTTTAAACCTCATTATTTTTAATAGCATTTATGCATACTTGTGTGCTTCTGGATGTAATTTCAAAGTGTAATTTCTACTGAACACACAAAAATAATCTCCTAATGTCTTTCCTCTTCCAAGTTTATATTCTCTTGTGTGAGCATTTTCATTGAAAAAAAAATGTATGCAGATGAATAATTTTATTGGTTTGGTATGAATGATTTCATGCTTAAGGACTTAGACTAAATTGCAGGTGCAGATTCAAAGAAGTAAGTGATTGGTACAGATTTGAAGCCACAACTGGAAACTATTGAATAAATATGAGTTCTGATTGTACCAAGAATTCAGGGTGTGAGAACATGCAGAACGTGGGTGAACTGCATCCTCGCACTGCTCATGCTCCCTGTACTGTTGTAGGAAGGCATCTGATGCACACCACTGCATTCAGTAGTATCATCCTCTGGCTAGCTAAACCAGTGTTAAATCAGGTTTATGCTGGAAGAGCTGTGGAAAGGTGCCACAACATAATCTGCAATCCTGTCATAAATCTTAGCCTTTTTCTTTTTTTAATAAAAAAGGGAATGTAAAGATCTATGTGATCTAAATTGTGTATAACAAAATATGGTGCCTAAAATATGATGCCTGCATTTATTATTGTTAGAGTTCATGTTATACTTACTTAAAAATAGTTTCATGATTCATTCAAAACATCTCTGATGTCATACTTATTTACCTAGACAATAGTGGACATCTGGACCCATTTTTACCTGTCCTTTTCTGATATATATATATCAATATAAGTTATTTTTCCTAAGTTCACCCTCAGGAGAACCTGTAAATGTAAAGCAGATCCCGAATCCCCTTGTGCACTGTTTGTAAAACAACATCTCTCCTTTGTCCTATGGGTCTGGCAATTTTTGTTCACTGCTTATTAAGATTTTAGGTTGTCTTTGTGATCTATTCAGAATTGAGTTAACTTCATTTCCCCAGAGAAGAAATCACAACAGATATTAAATACATTGTGAGTATTTTTTAAACTCTTTAGTATAGCATGGCTACGTTCTCTGAAATAATTGTGAAAATGTGAGATTTGTCTCTTTTATTGTTGGATGTTTAGATTTTAGTCATCCCAGTCTACACATAATCACCTTAGACTCCCTTTAAAATCAATAGGGGAATAAAGGCAGCTCAAAAGGTAGCTCATTTGACCTTGTCCAAATCCTTATTTCAGGAAGATATAAATCTTCCTTTAGAAGTGCCAATTTCTCTCAATTAACCATAAAAAGAATTAGTGTGATTAGCTCACAGGCATATGTCTACTTTCAGTCATGCCAATCCCAGCCTAGCTGTCCAGTGCAATTTATTTTTTTATTCATCCTTTTCCCTTTAGTATTCAATGGTTCACACTTTTTTTTATTGTGACTTACAATTAAATAATAATAATAAAAAATCCTTCAAAAAGAATTCTACAGGCACAGGGAATAATATATTAAAAAAACATAAAGGACCCTACCTGTCTTATCAGACAGATCATTTAACCCATACTGTCCTGGTTTCAGCAGGGATAGAGTTAATTTCCTTATTAGTAGCTGGTACAGTGCTGTGTTTTGGATTTAGGATGAGAACAATGTTGACAACACACCAATGTTTTAGTTGTTACTAAGCAGTGCTTACACTAGCCAAGGACTTTTCAGCTTCCCATGTTCTACTGACTGCGAAGGCTGAGGGTGCACAAGAAGCTGGGAGGGGGCACAGCCAGGACAGCTGACCCAACTGGCCAAAGGGACATTCCATACCATGTGACGTCATGCTCAGTACATAAACTGGGGGAAAGCTGGCCGGGGGGGCCGCTTCTCGGGGACTGGCTGGGCATCGGTTGGCGGGTGGTGAGCAATTGCACTGTGCATCACTTGCTTTGTGTATTATTATTATGATGATTTTTATTACATTATCATTATTATTGTTATTATTATTTTATTTCAATTATTAAACTGTTTTAATCTCAACCCACGAGTTTCTCTCACTTCTACTCTTCCAATTCTCTCCCCCATCCCACCGGGGGGGAGGGGGGGGAGTGAATGAGCAAGTGGCTGTGTGGTACTCAGTTGCCGACTGAGGCTAAACCACAACACATACGCACTTAATTTTGCAGTGTGTGAAAATGAGTGACATATTTGCACGGTAAATAAACATTTTTAATCTTTTAGCAGTTTTATGCCAAAATAGCCAATTTTAAAATGAATAATGTATATTCATTCCTTTTACTAAGTAAGAAGAACTATGCAGCTCTGTCACGACTCTTCTATTAGTCTTTAGGCTGCCTGTTGCATTACTGCATGCTCCTTCTTATAGAGCTCATATATTCGACTTTTCCCCTTTTTTGTTGTTGTTGATGAAGAAATTATGTTTCATTTACACATTCTATATATTCCACATTCCTTTTACACACTTACACATTCTGTATATTTTTGAAATGCTAGTAGTACATTAACATCTGCCTTCAACAGGAATGGTATAACATACACAAGGTAGGATGGTACCTGTATATTGAATATATCCCCACTTCACAGTAAGGAAGACAAAGCCTTAAGTGTTAGTTGTAGATGTTCTAGACTTACATGTGAGCCAAGTTCCCCTGTCCAAGCTGTCACTCCAGAAAGAGCATGAGACTCATGGGGGACAGACAAGAACATGCAAATATTCCAAACAGCAGAGAAACACTACCCAGGGAGTTGTGGGAAAGGGCCCACGATGGGAGAACCCAGAGCGATGAGACATGCAGGTTTGTATGCCACCCCTGAGAGCCTAGGGAATTCAGCAGTAGGAGTTACTGCAGACAGACAAGCAGCAAGTAACGAGGCAGCCTCCACACCCCATTGCTGTTTCTCTGAGCCATTCATCCCTCAAGTAATTTAATAAGGGTTCCATTAAGAAAAAGCAGATGCCCATGATTCCCTGCTGCAAGGTATAGAACACAAAGCTTCAAACAAGGCTCATAATGATTTTTTGGTCTCTGTGCAATACTATAATCTCTCATACATGTTTTTTTTTATACAAAAAAAGCCAAGGAGGGAAAAAGTGCTTGTTATAAGAGTGGTGCAGCAGATATTTTTTATGAAACTTGTATTTTATCCAGCATGGATTGCATCTTTAAAACAGAAGTGTCACAGGCACCAATCACTCTGAAACATTATTAAAAAATCTCTGGGTTTGTTCTCAGTTGTGCCTCTGAGGTTTCATTTGAGCTTTGAAACTTTATCTGCTCAGTGATACCTTTTTCAGGACATTCTGATTGTCAAAGGAATACATGGAAGATTTGATTTGATTGATTTGATTTATCATTTCTTTTTATAAGTGTTCATTTTATAGGGTTTTATTAGGAAGTCACCTCCAATAGTAATGCGTAGACATACTGAAATTGAAATTATCCAAGCTTTTACCCATTTAAAATCAAAACATTTATTTTTACTCCAGGTTGTCTAAGAACCCTTATCAGCTTTGTTGATGAAGCAGTGCAAAATACTTATCTCCTGTCATCATGATGAACAAAGGAACCCCTTACTTTTAAACATGAGATGATTCATTCCTTCCTCTCATTAATTAATATGTTATTACTCTAAATAAGAAATCACAGTAAGTCTAAGTGGACAAAAGAGTGTTGTTTCTCTTCTTCCCACCCTTAATACATTCAAAAAAGAGCTATAGAAAGCTAAGAAATTCCCTTTGGAAATTTCATATTAGAATTTTTTTAAGACAAATTTGTGGCTGTATGAATGATAGTTTTGACAGACTACCTTCTGCATTATGCACAGTACTATAGCTTTATGAATTCTTTCTTCACTTATTTCTTGAGCTGGGTGACCTCAGCATTACAAATGTACATTAGTACCATCTTGAAACACAGCAGAAGCTATAGATAGGAAAAGAACTGATGAAGAATTATTAAAAAAAGAAAAAAAAAAACCTTAAACTTTATTTTCAAGTAAGAAAACAGGAGAAATAAGGGTTTTCCCTGCACCAGGAAGACTTTGTGTAGTCCAATAAAGACCAACAACCTGAGAAGTGTCAAGTCTTGCCTTTTTAAAGAGGGTAGCTGCATCCAGACTAACTACTAATGTCAAACCATTGAATGGGGGAGGCTACTTGGACTGGCCAAGTGCCTGCCAGGGACCAGTCTTACAATTTAATTGTCCAACTGATGTAATTCCAGTGCTTGGAGACCTGCCCTGGCACTGTGTAGTTTCCTAATATATGAGCAGTCAAAATGCCTCTCTGCGCTTCCACAAGAGGAGCAATGCTTTGTATCTGTCAGAGAAATTCCTTTCCAAAACCCAGCCACCTAATCTCTGGTAGTGACAATTTGCAAGTTGGCAGGAAAAATTATCTAGACTGGATTTCAAAAACGTATCTCAGAATATGTGATTCAGAGATGCCACCATATACTACTTGATTCAGTTTAACTCCATCCCAATTATGCCTCCTCCAACCATATTTGTCTCCTCCCCAAAACAACTAGACAGGCTTAATCATAACTCATGACATTTGGGATTGAAAGTGGCGGGCATGTATTTTGGTTTTTGTTTTTTTTTCCTTTGTTCGTTTGTTTTATGAATCTAAACATCCTGTGTCTTCCTGGACGCCTGAAACAAACTCTTAATATATATATATTTTTGCAAATCCCACTAATCTTGGGTTTTATAATGGGTACTAGGCAGTTCTGATGCATACTCTCACCCTTGGATATGTGTAGACCCCCTCCACCCAGACCCAGCTGTCTGTACCTCTACTGCAGGGACAATTCTGTTACTCCATTAGTAGCTGTTAAACTGCCACACATTACAAGCCTGGCACAACAAGTTAAGGGAAGTTGATGCAATTCTGGGTTTGGAATTGCAGCAATTTGGGTGCTGCCTGGTGAGCAATGGGGTTCTTCCTGCAGTGGTGCAGGTCAAACAGGTGCAGGCAAGATCAGTCATCCCTCCCCACGCATCTAAGTCTAGCAATGTCATCATACGGTAACTCTTACCGTCAGGGGGAAAATAAAGAATAAATCACTTGTAAGTAGCAATGCTTACATGTGGTGTATCTTAGAATGTGAAAATGTCAACCTGAAACCCTGGAGATTGATAATAACGTGATGTTTATAGTATGGATCATTAAACCCATCACAGAAATCCAGCTAGAGGTGACTCAGAGTAATAATCATGCTGTGTTTGTTTCATCATTGTGATGGACAGACAAAATATTTCTTAACTGTGGTTCTATCACTCTATAGTAAAAGGACTTTTTCTTATTGAATTTAAACCAGTGAAAAAGTTTCTTCAATACAAAAAACATATTAAAATTTAAAAAGACTGCTAAAATTAGAGGTTGTTCATTAAAGTTTTTTTTTAAATGTGTTTAATTTATAAAAATGTAACAAATGTTTACATTGTTTCCCTGAATCTTATTTTGACATCTTTTCCATGTTCTCTCTCCTGTAGTTTCCATATCCACCATTATACTGTTTTTGAAGATTGTCTGTGGAATTGATTGGGAAAAACTTTTAAAAACTGTTTGCTTTGTCTTTGAGATTACACACATCTATACTGAATTATGTAGTAAAGTGTACTCTTCAGTAGCTCACATAAACATTTAACATTGGACTGCATAGACTCATAGAAAAACCTTGGTAGACAACCATACACTTCTTTCCCTTGAAATGTTTTTTCCATTCTTTAGTTTATTTCACTCAGGTTGTATATCTCAAATACATAGATTTCTGATTAAGGTTTACAAAGTCTAAACTATTGGATGCATTTTCAGTGCTTAAATGACACTGAGAGCTATGAATTTCTTAAGAAAGCTCTTTCTTAGACAAATCTTTGTGACACAAGCTTCAGGATGGTAAGAAATATGGATATGAACACACTATGTATGATGTCTTTAAAAAAACCCTGTCTTACTGAGAATTGTAAGATGGTAAAGATTTCACACACTTAATTCATTTTCTGGTATGTAATTTGTAAATTAAGATATGCCTAAAACCCTTGGCTAAGCTTAAAACATTTCATAATGGCAGATCTGTTGTCCAGGAAGGGGGGAGTTAGATGAAATTTTATTTAAGTTGATTTACTGAAAGAGCAGTAGACTGTACTGACAGCTCTTTAAACGTGACATGTTTAAATAGCGTTTCATTTGCATTCTCATAAACAACCAGTGTCAGTCAAAACTAGAATATAGCCAGTCTCCTTAAAATGAAAGGAAAAAGATGGAGTACAGGGAAAAGTCCTAGAAAATGTTCAGACATTTAATTTGTACTCAATAATGACTTGTTAACCTCCAGGTTTATTTGGGGACTTTCTGAGAGACAATACTCTGGAAATTAAAAATTATTGAGTTGGCACCTTGGCTTTGCTTAGATAAAGCTTGTTGTTTTCATTGTAAGCCTGTCTCAAGTTTAAAGTGGATTCAAAGGTTTGTAACAAACAGCTAGTTCTTTTATTTCCACTGAGATAACAAGTGGAAATAAAGTGGTGTGCACCTACAAACTCTTTGGATGACAGCAAAGTTTGGAAATGACAGAGGCTGGGCTATGTTTTCTACCTACAAGAGTCAGTTTGAAGGAATAGTATTGTCAAGTGTTGGAAAAAGAGGTTTGTTAGCCTTATAAGAGTGTTAATGGAAACTAGCCAGGTGGTGGAAGAAAAGCCAGCAATTTAAAGGAATGGTATATTTTTACCATTTACTGGGTATTCATACATGAAAAAAAAAAACCCAACCCAACGGTGTGTATATATATAAATACAGATATTTATGTGAGATACTTTTGTGTGAACTCTCTGCAGAATTTACTTCTGTTCTCTCATTTACTCAGAGATATAAAACCCCATAAATTTCAACATTTAAAAAATCTTGATCAGAGGATATATAAGGTTGAATAAGGGAGTGTTGGTCAACAGCCAGCTGAATATGAGCCAGCAGTGTGCCCAGGTGGCCAAGAAGGCCAACAGCATCCTGGCTTGTATCAGAAATAGTGTGGCCAACAGGACTAGGGAAGTGATTGTCCCATTTTACTGGTGAGGCTGTACCTCCAATACCGTGTTCAGTTTTCGGCCCCTCACTACAAGAAAGACATTGAGGTGCTGGAGCATGTCCAAAGAATGACAACAAAGCTGGTGAAGGGTCTAGAGGACAGGTCTTACGAGGAGCGGCTGAGGAAACTGGCGTTGTTCAGCCTGGAGAAAAGGAGGCTGAGGGGAGACCTTATCACGCTCTACAACTACCTGAAAAGAGGTTGTAGCGAGGTGGGTGTGGGTCTCTTCTCCCAAGTAACAAGTGATAGGACAAGAGGAAATGGCCTCAAATTGCTCCAGGAGAGGTTTAGATTGGATAGTACAAAAAATTTCTTCACTAAAATGGTTGTCAAGCATTGGACCAGGCTGCCCAGGGAAGTGGTTGAGTCACCATCCCAGAGGGTATTTAAAAGACGTGTAGATGTGGTGCTTAGGGACATGGTTTAGTGGTGGACTTGGCAGTGCTAGGTTAATGGTTGGACTCAATGATCTTAAAGGTCTTTTCCAACCTAAACGATTCTACGATTCTATGATTCTATCTTTTAATTCTATTATAGGTACTAGAAGTTTTCATTGCACCTGTAGACACCTAAGCTTTTTTTGATCATGGTTAAAGTCTTGACCTGAACAGTATTTGTGGCATGTCTTTCTACAGGATTGCTGTGCATCTTATGTAATCTATTGCCTTTTAGCATTGTTGTGTTTGTTGTGTATCAATTTTACTGGACGTCTTTTTTCTTGCAGTATGAAAAGGAATATAAAAGCACCAGTTTATAAACTGTAGACCATTTGTTAGTTCATAAACCTCTGTCATATCCCTTTTTACTCCAGTCACTCTATCATGAGCAACACCACACTTTTTAAAGATACATCTTTGGTAGATTTTCATTAGCCGTTTTTGAGTGCATCAGTTTAAAACCTCCTGCTGCCAATCTGTTTAACAAAGAATCACATTTAACTTGTTTTAAATCATGCTTTTTCTACAACTAATGTAATAACTCCAATAACAACTCCAACCACCTTTTAATCAGGTCTAGATATCTGCTTTAGAGCAACTATATGAAAGAAATATATTTTCCTGTTTACAGTTTAAAGGTCCATTCTGTCAACTTTCATATATTTCTGAAAAACTTCCAAGATAATTCATGGCTATATGGCAAGACAATGATGTATTGATTTCCTGAAATGTGTTCAGTCACTTGATAAAACTGCTGGTCTGGGGTTGTTTGTAGTCACTATTAATCCTTCTAATGGAAATTATAAACTTGTTTCTTCTGGTTATCCTGTGAAAATGATGACTTGCAAGACCACTCTCATTCAGGTGTAGTTACAGCTCTATAGGTTACATATTATAACATTATCACAATTTTAGAGATATTCTACCACCTTAGATCTAAAATCTATATTCTCTTAAATCAGTTGAATTAACTGAATTACCAGATGGCTTGCATTTCTATATTTGGCATAGCAAAAAGCTAACTGAGAAGGTTTGACTTACCTTAGTAGGTCAATAACAAAGCAATTTGTCTTTGCTCTGTTAATCAAGGTATATTGACATATGCCATGCCAATGACACCAAAAATCAGACATATTTATCATCACTTTTCTGTTATTAGTTGCAGGACATACTAATTTCCTAACTGGAATTTTATATTTTCTTACTGAAGCTCCATTTCAATGCCATAATGTACCAAAATTTGCATTATAATATCCCAGTATGTGGTTCAGAAACTTCACTTGAAGTTTTACTTACTAGCCTCTGGAATAATTTGACTGTATTTCACCCTAAAATTAAGAGCTGTTTGAAAAAAAACTTCATTAAAAAACACAAGTTGCAAGATATATCTGCATTGATAGGTTCCTAGAGAGGGAGATATATCCAAAGTTAGTGATTTGTATAAAACAACTCTGAGGTAGCTTCTTTTAATAGCCTTCTGACCTCCATCCTATCCATTCAACAGTGATACTAGACAGATTTCTTTATTAATTAAATCTCCATTCATTAAAACACAGGAAAGTATGTGAATCAATTCAAGCTGGCCCAGGCATGCAGGTAGGGACAAGAGAGTAGAACGTGCTTAGTTAGGGACCATATACGTACTTAGGGCAGTTTCTAGTGAAAAAAGTTATTGGTTTAGTACAAAAAATACAAGGAGGAATATTATCCTGATAGTTAAGAAAAGAAGGAGATCAAATGACTTACACATACAGGGCTTTTCTTGCTAATCTGGAAACTGGATTGTTCTGATGTTTCCCTTTACAGGACTGGGAGTTTCATCAGAGCTCTAATTTACTGATTTCAGTTGAATAAAAATAGCATGAGAATCTGTTATACTGAGGTAAAAATGTAAATTCTATGTAACACCTTCAGGTCCACAAAAATAATTTGATTGCAATAATTTCTTTTCAAACATTGTTCATTTGGTGAATGCAAAGTACATTCAGATATAATATTTTAAAAATCATATAGATTTTAACATTTCAACCACATATTTACAGAGCTGATATTTATATCTTAATACTAAATTTTCAATATACCCTAAAGACCAACGAAAAACAAACAGGAAAAAACAAACCAACAAAAACTGGTTTAATAGGACACACAATGTAGTTTCTGATTTAAGATTTATCGTTCAGTATTCTTTATAACGTATTAACATTTAAATTGTTATTATTATCAGAGGAAAGGAAGGGATTAAGCTACATGGTTCCTACATCATGCTGAAAATCTGCCTCTACTGTATACCACTTATTTTCCACTTGAATAGATAAAGGAAAAATTACTGTCTATATTTCCCAACAGGTGGACATAATCTACATGCATTTACAACTGTTGACAGACACAAAATCTTGTCTGGGAACTGAATCAGACCTAGTAAGTATTGTATCAAGTCCTAGCTTTCCTATGCTTTGAACTTCTCTTATTCCAGTCCGATAACCATTTTACCCAGGTTTGAACTTAACATTCAAACCCTTATCTAACAATATGCAAACACTTCTATACTGGAATTATAATCCCGAAACTCATTTAATGACAAGTTCTTTCTGCTGCATACTTGTTTAAAGTATATACAGACTTTCTGAGTGGGCCAGAAGAGTTCTCTCTTATTTTATTTCCAAATTAGGGAATCCAGTTTTGAGACAGAGAGAGATTAAAAGTAAAGTATAGACTCAAAATGTGTCAGAGCAAATCAAATGGGAAGTTGTATCAGTTTCTTTTTGAACACTTGGCTTTGGTTTTGCTCCATGATGATGTCTGTTTGCACCAAAGTGATGCCAGTATAGAGATACTAGACAAGAATGCCTAGTAGAACAAGGTATTGGAGCAACCTTGTAATTTCAAATTTTTCAGGATTTCCATCCCCCTTGCTCTTTTTATTGTGTTCACTTGTTAATGAACTTTCATCTCCTTCAAGTGGCTTAGACTGTCAGCATGGAAGAGAACTTACCTTCGACCTCACATTTAGTGAGAAGTTGGGGAGGGGAAATATAATTAAAAACATCTGAAGGCTGACTTTGCTCCAATGAGACATGTAGCAATGTAAGAAAATCTCTTTCAGTTTGTTCATTGGGAAACAGTAACATCAAGAGTTTGCTCCTCCTGAAACACTCTCCAGTTTATGTGTTCATCTAATATTGAGAAATATCTAGATATCTAAAATATTCAAATAGATTTCAATGGGATCTGGGAAGGGATTTTGAGTGAGATGAGGCTACAAAACACAGAGCTTCACCTACATGTGGGAGGAAGACATTTCCTGGGTACTGAGAAGGTGTAAGAATGTATGTGCTGAGATACAGCAACAGATGAGACCAACATCCTGCCTTTACTCATGACTAATATAAAGCATTTAGGTAAAAAAGCATATGGCAAGTGATGATTTCCCTATATATTCCAAATATAGATCTCCCCATTTTGTACAATCTACATCTTAAAGGGACCTCCTGAACCAGAGCTTGCACTGAAAATTGAACAGACTTTTATGGGTTTCTCTTTTCCTAATTATTTTTTAAATACAAGCTGTTTAAACTTGTGGAATCCACAGCATCCTGTGGCAGTGATTTCTACAATCTAATTATGTATTGGGTAATAAAACCTTTGGGATTTTTTGAAAAACTGCTTTATTTTTTCTTCTGATGCCTATGGTAGTATTTTAGATGAAGTAGTGGACAAGCATTAGTCATTCAATTTCTCCAAGTAACTCCATTTTGATCTCACTTTGTCACATGCCCTCTTCATTCACCTCTTCTTCTTTCACAGAAGTTGTTTTCGTCATTCAAGTAGTCTTCCCTGTATGTTTATGGTATGCTTTGTGAGAACAGCCAGTTTGGCTAGGTACAACAATCCATTTCCTTGGCAGCTGGCGACTTCTCAAATTTTTTATTTTTTTTTTCTGGTGGATGTTATGACAAAGAATATAACAGAATGAATAGCACCCTGAAAATAAAAGTAACTATTCAGAAGCATCCAGTGTAGAAGGAAACAGAAGATCAGTAAAGAAGAGTTATTATCACACAGACTGTTTCATGGACATGATGACTGGTGACCCTGGCCAAGTGTGTGTCCTGAAAATCAGTTTCCTATCGATTAGCTCAGTGCCTGTCTGGTGGTAGCAAGGTTTGCTGATGTACCTTAATAAGACTGTAAGTGAGAAAGGCAGCACAAATTGCTTGTGTTTGTCCTTATCCCTATTAGAAACAGGGACAAAACTTAGTGTACTGACAATACCGTCCCCTTCTCCATCTTCCTTCTCATCTGTTTCTCCATGAATACAGTGAGGTCAGCAGCAAACAAGTATTGTAGATCAGTGGCATGGGCTGCTGGGCCATGACATGATAGTACAGATGTGTTCATAATGGTCAAATTCAAAATGGATGAAATTAGAGAGATCAGAGGGAGAAGTTAGCTCATGAGTAATATTTGTTCATGGAGTGCCTCTATTTCTCCAGCATACAGAGGGCTGTTTATCAGCCCTTTGCTCTGTACAGCTATACCATATGCCAGGCAGTACTTTTGCATCATATAACTCTAAACTTATAGCTATAATCTATCATTTGATCCACAGAACATTTCTTTTCATGTGGGAAATTACGTTCAATCATGGAAGTCAGACTGCATACCTGCTCCTGGGGGATGAACAGCACGCACTGAATTAGTAAAACCTTGGGATTACAGCCATGGTCCCCACAACAGCTCAGTCTCTCCAACAAAGTCATAGAATCATAGAATCGTAGAATTGTTTAGGTTGGAAAAGACCTTTAAGGTCATTGAGTCCAACCATTAACCTAGCACTGCCAAGTCCACCACTAAACCATGTCCCTAAGCACCACATCTACACGTCTTTTAAATACCCTCTGGGATGGTGACTCAACCACTTCCCTGGGCAGCCTGGTCCAATGCTTGACAACCATTTTAGTGAAGAAATTTTTTGTACTATCCAATCTAAACCTCTCCTGGAGCAATTTGAGGCCATTTCCTCTTGTCCTATCACTTGTTACTTGGGAGAAGAGACCCACACCCACCTCGCTACAACCTCTTTTCAGGTAGTTGTAGAGCGTGATAAGGTCTCCCCTCAGCCTCCTTTTCTCCAGGCTGAACAACGCCAGTTTCCTCAGCCGCTCCTCGTAAGACCTGTCCTCTAGACCCTTCACCAGCTTTGTTGTCATTCTTTGGACATGCTCCAGCACCTCAATGTCTTTCTTGTAGTGAGGGGCCGAAAACTGAACACGGTATTCGAGGTACAGCCTCACCAGTAAAATGGGACAATCACTTCCCTAGTCCTGTTGGCCACACTATTTCTGATACAAGCCAGGATGCTGTTGGCCTTCTTGGCCACCTGGGCACACTGCTGGCTCATATTCAGCTGGCTGTTGACCAACACTCCCTTATTCAACCTTATATATCCTCTGATCAAGATTTTTTAAATGTTGAAATTTATGGGGTTTTATATCTCTGAGTAAATGGGAGAACAGAAGTAAATTCTGCAGAGAGTTCACACAAAAGTATCTCACATAAATATCTGTATTTATATATATACACACCGTGGGGTTGGGTTTTTTTTTTTCATGTATGAATACCCAGTAAATGGTAAAAATATACCATTCCTTTAAATTGCTGGCTTTTCTTCCACCACCTGGCTAGTTTCCATTAACACTCTTCCACCACCTGGCTAGTTTCCATTAACACTCTTCCACCACCTGGCTAGTTTCCATTAACACTCTTCCACCACCTGGCTAGTTTCCATTAACACTCTTCCACCACCTGGCTAGTTTCCATTAACACTCTTCCACCACCTGGCTAGTTTCCATTAACACTCTTCCACCACCTGGCTAGTTTCCATTAACGCTCTTATAAGGCTAACAAACCTCTTTTTCCAACACTTGACAATACTATTCAACACGGTGTTCGAGGTGCAGCCTCACCAGTAAAGGGGGATGATCCCTTCCCTAGTCCTGTTGGCCACACTATTTCTGATACA
>NW_008825566.1:1063666-1064003 GCF_000699105.1 Pygoscelis adeliae | reverse complement strand
ATCGATCCAGCCTGTCCAGGTCCCTCTGCAGAGCCTTCCTACCCTCAAGCAGGTCAACACTCCCACCCAGCTTGGTGTCGTTTGGAAACTTACTGAGGGTGCACTCGATCCCCTCATCCAGATCATTGATAAAGATATTAAACAGAACTGGCCCCACAACTGAGCCCTGGGGAACACCACTTGTGACCAGCCATCAACTGTGTTTAACTCCATTTACCACCACTCTTTGGGTCTGGCCATTCAGCCAGTTTTTTACCCAGTGAAGAGTACATTTGTCTAAGCTGTGAGCCACCAGCTTCTCTAGGAGAATGCTGTGGGAGACGGTGTCAAAGGCCTT
>NW_008825566.1:1050241-1063653 GCF_000699105.1 Pygoscelis adeliae | reverse complement strand
CCATTTTGGCTCAAGCCATTTTGGCTCTTTGGCTAAAACTCCAGTTGCTCTTCAGACACAGAAATTCTCCCACTGATTCTTAAGTGGCAAATATTTTATATGAATATATTAAAAAACTGGTATCGTGATATCTACTATAAAAAATCTTATTATTTAGCAGTTTTTAATATTATATAATATAGATCAAATTACACAAAGCATTAATATGATCTTTTCACATTCTCCACACATTTAAGATATTCATCCCTTAGACAGTATTCCACTTTTACTTTGTTTTGTGAGGAGCACGGCAAACTGGCAATATTTGAATAACTATTTCTTGGCAATATAAATATATGTTATTGTGAACAATTTGTTCCTTTAAAAAGTAAATCTAAGTATGAGATAAAAGAATTAGTGAGACAAAGCTAAACAAACAGACATATGAATGAAGACGCTCCAGAGAACAACAGCTACATCATTTTAATGAACAGCTAGTTAATCTGGAGTCAGTTCTTTAGTATCAACAAAACCTTACCACTTGGGCATTGCAAGTGTTAATAAAATGGCAATAAATACATATTTCTGAATCAGAACAGGTAGGTAATCATCCTCAATGAGGCAAGATGGAAAATAGGAACACCATTTTCTGACAACTTTGATGGTTTTCTTCTCCTCTCATCCCTGCTAATAAGATAACAGTGAGACATTTCCAAATGTTTTAGAGATGCCTTTGTAGAACAAAGGTTGGAAAAGAAAAAGCTCTCCACAAAACATACACAGAGTAAGGGGCTTAAATATGAATCCTACATGTTCTGTTATTTGGTTTTTTTTCCCTTAAAGAGAAATTCTTCTTTGGATGTCAGGAACCTTCCTGATTAAATTTTCACTGAATGCAATCCACTTTCACAAAACATGTTGGTAAAAGTTAACTGAGAATTTTATGAGTAAAAGCTGTGTAGTCCTCTTTTTCTCTTATGTTATTTCTTTTTTAATCATCTCTGATATTAATGATCCTTTGCCACAAATGAAGCTTGAGATAAATATGAACATAAAATATCCAGTTCATGATCTTTGCAAACTGTCACATTGTCACAAGAATATGTATTAACCATAATCACTGAAGCATAAGTTTTGCATGGATTATAAAGTTTATGTATTTCACAAGAGACACTGCTGTTACTCATACCAGTTTTATATCAAGGTTTTATACAAGTTCAAGTCCATTGACTTTACTGGAGTTTTTCCAAGTTTACAACAGTACAAATGAGAGCAAGCAAGACTGATAAACAATAATAATTATTCTTTTTACAGTTAGGCAAAATATTTTTTGTCTATAATGTGTTTCAAATAAGATTTTTTCTGAGAATTTCTCTACCTTAAGGGAATGTCCCACTAGAGAGCAACTTTGTTATACTGCTTCTGTGCTTAAATTGTTTTCAAATAGTTTAACATTTATTGTAAATGTTCTACTGTGTTCAGTTTTGGGCCCTTCACTACAAGAAAGACATTGAGGTGCTGGAGTGTGTCCAGAGAAGGGCAATGAAGCTGGTGAAGGGTCTAGAGCACAAGTCTTATGAGGAGCGGCTGAGGGAACTGGGGTTGTTTAGCCTGGAGAAAAGGAGGCTCAGGGGAGACCTTATGGCACTCTACAACTACCTGAAAGGAGGTTGTAGTGAGGTGGGTGTCAGTCTCTTCTCCCGAGGAAGAGACCGACATCTCCCTGAGGAGATGGCCTCAAGTTGTGCCAGAGGAGGTTTAGATTGGATATTAGGAAAAATGTCTTCACCGAAAGGGTTGTCAAGCATTGGACCAGGCTGCCCGGGGAAGTGGTTGAGTCACCATCCCAGAGGGTATTTAAAAGACATGTAAATGTGGTGCTTAGGGACATGGTTTAGTGGTGGACTTGGCAGTGCTAGGTTAACGGTTGGACTTGATGATCTTAGAGGTCTTTTCCAACCTAAACAATTCTAAGATTCTATGATTCTGTGAAAGAAGAGTTATTTAGAGTATGTATTATTTTGAAGGATTCTGTGTAATACTATTGTAAAAAGTTTAAAATCAAATTCTAGGTACCAGATTATATTTCTAACTTTAAATATATAATTTAGAAATAATTGAAATGCAAGACATTTTTATTCAAGGTAGGCAGTTAACTGTGCCTTGCACCACATCTCTGTGTAATGTTTTAAAGTTATTCCTAGCTGATTGCACATAAGAGCAAGAAAGAGGAAGTGGAGCACTTCAAATAAGCAGTCCCAGCAGCTGGGATTTGGTTATTCCTTTTACAGTGTTTGGATATGTTATATGTGAGTGAGTATGATTTCTTTTTCATAAATATTAGATCGATCAGTGTCAAAGACATAACTTCAATTTTGAAAAAGTGTGATAATCTTGATGTACTGATTAGATCAAAGTCTTGAATAAAGGTAGTTAATAAAGGAGTGATATTTTTGTTATTTAGTATGAACTATATCAATGCTTTCTGAATTATTCTAGTGCCTCTAGATATGCTTTCTACCTCCAGTGATTCTTTCTTGATCTTGCAGGATTCCCAAGTACAAATCAGATGTGGTAAGTTTCATGTTTGTTTTGGAGTAGAGCTATTATAGATTATGTAACCTATAATGGGAAATAGATAATATCTGAATAGGAATATTTCTGATTTCTCTCATTTCTTGCGAAAGGGGCAACTGAATGCTTGAGCAATTATTTCAGGGTTTTTCTTTGCCCTAATCTCGTAGGCTATGCTAGCTGTAGTAAATTAAACAGTTCTAGGTCAATGACTCAGGCTATGAATTATATTCCCTGTTCTGTGAAATTGTTAAAATGGTGCCTTTTGGCTTGAGACATCCAAAATTCATTCACAAAATTTCCACACACAGCTTTGGAGTTAGCACTGGACAGATGCCATGCCCCATAGGCAGTGTGGATGCAGTTTCCCTGTATTGGAGGATTAGGGGTTGTTCTGGGCTAGAGATTTGAACAAACAACGTAGGTGACCTCAGGAACAGAGAACAAAACCTTTTGCCAGTTTACAAGCAGATATTCAGCTGCAAGGCCCACACCTTTCTGGAGAGGACCATAACCCAGATTCCTACCTCAGTAGTGCCATAGGCTTCCCTCAGGAAATGTGCTCCTCTGCTCTCCTTTATGTTGATTCCTCCTGTTGGGAAAAGTGATCAAAATTTCTATGTCCTAGGAATAAAATGGAAAAGTCATGTAAATAACAGCAAAATTGGAGAAGCACAGATTTATGATTCAAGTTCAGTACAATTACTGAATGACCATTATCAATTTCCAGACATCTTTCTGTTAGACTTTTAAAGACAATTCATTTCTTAATAACATTATAGTCATTATTTTGGTAAAGGAATTACATTGGCATGTACAGCCACTCTTAGCTAAACACTTACATGTGATCATTTCAGATTCCCTCATAACTAGCTCTGTTGCCGTCTTTGCTGCCTTTCTCAATGGGCTGCAGCCTGAATGACTATGGAGACTAAACTGCCTGCTTTATCCCCTGCAGGACAAATTTAGGTAAGCGGAATACAATTATGCTAATCCAAATGTGGCCCAGACAGCAGAGCTAACATTAGTTTTCCTGGTGGGATTTTTGCCTCTGTAACAGTGCAGTAATCTTTCATTAGGTGGTCTAGCAAAATCTACATCTTCAGCATGGAGCATGGATGTGTATTGAAGCATAGTACAAGTGTTTCAAAAGGCAAAATAAGTAAATTAGAAACACCCTTAATAGACTCAGTGGAACAGATTCCCAGGAGAGCTTCATTAAAATTGCCCCATCTAAAAATATGTGTTAAAAAATGCAACCACTCAAAACACTCAGATACATTACTAAACACTATCACACAAATGAAAACTTATAATTAATAACCAAATGGTATAATTAAAGAGCTTTAATGGTTCAATTTTCTTTATCCCTCTTTTCCTTCCCCAATCCTTTAAAAAGGATTGATTAATGACTTTTTCCTCCTGTAAAACTTTTCTGTCCGCTAGTAAGGGATTACAAGCCTGAATATTTCCATACCTGATTTTCTTCAAGTTTTTCCTTACTTCCAAGACAGGTTGTTCAGCACCATGGATTGCTATGTTCTTCATTTTTAGGTTCAAATATGAGTTAGCTTTGGTATTTTAGATGTGGTACACTGATGTTTTTGAAGTAATCTGTTTTTTAATGGGTTTCAATTAGACCATGATGTCCACACTTAAAATTAAGCTACTTACAAAAAAATTATACATAAAAACATTTATTGGATTGGTCCTTCTACACCCAGGGATTTTTTTCCTTGCATTTCACTGTTTGCTGTCATGAGGTGTCAATACATAAACTGCAACATCAGATAACTTGTGTCCCCCATTTCCTTCTGGGTCTTGCTCTCTTGATCTTCCCTGTTGCAGCATATTAATCCCTGGGCATTATTTTTGAGTGAACTATCTATTTCCCATGGAAGAGGTGCTATTTTGGTCATAGTTCACTCCTGACACTTCTAAGTGTAATATGGAAGTTCTTACACCCAGTTTGATGCCATTCACCTATATATTTTATCACACTATTCCAGCCGGTCTTTTGCAGCACTCCCACTCCACATACCTTCATGATATTTCCTAACACATCTAACTTGTACCATTTTTACTGTAGTATAAAAATGTCATTACTGTAACTTGACAGCTCACACATGATTTCAAGGCTTGGGCCTGAAAAATCATAGAAAACCCAATCATTATTTCTTTTGATCTCAAGAGTGTCATGTATTATATATAAAAAAATACATTAGGAGAAAAAATACAATTACACTGTCTCTATTGTACTTTAAACATAACTGCTCAAGTGATGCAGAATGATCATGCACGTACTGCTCAAGGTAAACACCCTTTAAACCAGACAGCCTGAGTTCATGCGTCAGCACATTTGACCTGACTCTAAGCTGTACTGTAATCAATATTGCAAAACATAAATGTTCTTCCCCTTTTCTATCATTTAGTTAGTTCTTTGTGGCTTTTATTTAGTATGATGGTTGTCATATCTAAGACTGAATAGTAATTCTTCTGCCTACTGACACTTAGTAGGAGAGCTTGGCAAAGGTAAACTATGTGGTGTCTACTAGCTTTTTCCTTGTAGGATGTCCATTCTGGAGAGAAAATGAAAGGAAGGGCCCTGAACACCCCTTGTGAATTTAGCTCTTTGCACTGTCTGAACTTCAACAGTTAGCTGAAGTCACCCATAAAATATGACTTTGGCACAACCTTGAGTGTCATTTGCATCTTTAAAGGCACATTTTTAATTATGAATTGAATAACAGAGGCAGATTTTAGCCTCTCAGCTAACAGAGGCAGGATTTTTGACGGAGTGTAAATAATATTCCATTCTAGATCCACAGATACTAATGTTTGTAGATAGTACTGGTTTTCAGTGCCTTCATAAAATAAAGAAAAAATAAATACCACTACAGGGTTGCAATTCTATTTGTCTCTTATCAGGTTTACATCCATAAGTATGCATTCTATAATTAATTTTCAAATTAGTTCTGTCAGACTTGCCATGAAAAAAATATTTTGGGATTTCCAGGAAGTGTCTGTACATCTGACTAGAGGTTATCTTTAAAACTGTTACACCTGTGGTGAAAGAAAACAGAAGTAAACTGCTGTTAGTAGCAGAAACCAGAACAATTCTTGAGTACTGTGGCATTTTCTTTGGCAGACATTGTTATAGTACTAACAGTTAAATCATTGGATATGATAGAAAATAACTTCTTGGCCTTATATCCCCAAGCCAAAATTATTGCCTGCGGGATATTCTCTGTTCCTATATATATATATGCATTTTAAACAGATGTTCAGTTCACAGAAATATATTTTTGACCAGTTGCTCTGTCTTTATTCTGTGGGGAAAATATGTTATTATGTTGATAACCAGAAAAGTAAAACCATAGATTGATATAATTACATCAAATCATTTTTAAACTTAATGAAAAATACATTTTTAAATGTTCTAATATAGATATCGGTAAATAAGTTTCATCTGACACAGTAATTACCCTTGCTAATAAGTAACTGCTAATTAACCTATTCAAACTGACATGAAGAGTTTAAACTTCGCTAGGATGTTAGAGCAAGTTTAAAAGTCTAACTCAAAAACTTTTGTGTTGTAGAGGTTTTGCTGTGTTTGCAAAACGTGTGACTTGGTTAGCAATAACTATGTTGGGATTGCAATGTACAATGAAAAGGGACTGTTAATAATAACAAAAAACCAAACACTTAAATTTACAAATACTGTTTATCTTGCTTTTCAGGTTCACAGAAATTGGAAAAACTTCCGTGGTAACCTTGATTAGGAAGCTTACCAGGAGGCGCCAGAAAAAGAGACACAAAACAACCTTTAACCTTGGACCTGAAGCAATGGGGAAAGTGTGTTGCTGGTTTCATCCACACAGGGCCAAGACATGGGTTTGGCCTCTGTCTGATGTAAATACCCTGCAGATATTAGTGTGCTTCTTGGCATGGCTTTGGCCAGATCAGTTGGCACTCCCCAGGCTAGTTCAGGGAACAGCATGTGCTAGGGACCATTCCTGCCAGACAGCGTGGAGAAGGTCATTCTATACTGGGGAGAAAAGATGATTTTGCCACTATGGAAGCAAACCATGCCATTCCATGCAACTTGTCCCCAGGGCCAGCAATGTTAGTCTGTTATAGACCAGGCTACATACATTTTAGAGAAGCAGGTGAAAAGACTGCTTTTCTAAGGCAATCAACTGCAGACTCACCTAGAACCATTCTGTATCAACAAGCTCATTAATTTACAGCAGGTGCTTTTGAGTAGGAGAATCCAACAGTCAGGTCCTTCTTACCCTCTGGCTCCCTTGCCATATGGCATGTATCGCTCTCTGTCTTGGTCCCTTTATGGCACAATATATCCACTGATTCACTCTTACTCCTTGAGAAAATCTTGACTGCCTCTCCTGGCAATAAAAGAACTCCTAAGAGAAGGAATGGCTCCATGGTTATCTTTTTATAAAGCCTTGATGTTAGTTTGAAGCATGTTTGGTCCATACACAGCCTTGGACAACTTTCTCTTTCTCACCAGCTTTCCTCTTTTGTGCATTCATCAACAGTTTCTCTTTATTCTTTTATTCTTTGTTGTTGTTGTTGGGTTTTTTTCCTGCTGCATATCAGCCTGTTCAAAAGGCTAAACCCCCCTCAACAGAGGAAACTACTATCAAATGTGAAGTGCCTACCTCAATATTTTTTCAGTTACAAGTTTGAAAACCTTTTTGTTATGTAAGCAAAACTATTATACATGTGCCCTTATGTGACAGTTGATGAAGACACTTCACCATCTCCAGCACAGTTTAGAGTGGCCAGAAAAAAACAGTGACCAGTGTCTTCAAAACAGTAGTCGTAAAGAACTGACGTCCACAAAAGGGTTTAGGAGATTAAAGTGAGATTTGGGCAGATATAGATGCCAAAATTAAAGTGTAAAGATTTCAGAAGCACTGCATCATCCCACAGATGTCCACATTTTCACAAAAAAAGTTTTATTAACATAACAGTTCTGTTTGTAGAAGGACCCAGAACTGACACCACCTAGACAAAACATCTGGGAACTTACGAGTAAATCCAATGAAGAACTTGAAGTTAAATGTTTCTTTGTCTCTGTTGACTTAAAGATCCAATATTTTATGTGCAAGTAGACAACACTAAAACATGAGCAGCACTCCTTTCTGTAGAAACCTGAGTCAGCCCATACCTTCTATCTGTCCATTAAAAACTGGGGAGAATAATACTTACCAAAGATATGGAAAATGTCAGTTCAGTGTTCCCTCGTTAGTTCTCCATCTTCCCATAGAAAATGCTTCAAGGTGAAAGTTTCTAATAGAAGCTGTGCTTCAGTACCGGAGTTTGAGGTTCACTGAGGCAGAGAGAAGCAACTTTATCTTCAAAGCAAGCAGCTAACTTACCTGAAAGAGGGAGACCTGAATTTCAATTTTTGCTTTCAAGATTGTTAATTTATTTTATATTTTGACTACTAATTGCACATATTTAGATTATTCCTTGCTGTTCAGGGCAGGGGGGGAAGAAAAAAAAAAAGAATGTGTGTGATACTCATCTCCCTTCATTCGAGAATTAGACATCTGAGCTGTAACGGCAGCATCACTACTTTCTTTCCCCTACTGATTGCATAGTCATGCTGGATGTTGTGAGTTTTAGTTTTTGTTTTATGCCTAATAGAGTTAGTTTAGGTACACATTTCAGAAATGAGGAGCTTAAAAGGTAGATGTTATGTTGCTAAATTTGCGTGTACTTAAATCTCTTTCGCAGTTTAGCTCTGAAAGACCTTTCATCTTCAGATATCCTAAGAAAGGTGCTTGGGAGGGAACAAAAAATTCTTTATCACTTCTGTTACTGACTAGAGGTTGAAGTTCAAACATCCTAAAATCTATATTGCTTCTTAGAGATATCTACCTAGACAGAAAATTTGAAAGATAAACTTAGACTATATGCTTAATCTTTAATTAATTAATTAAAATTAGATGAGTCACATACATTGCATCTGAATGTAATAGTACTGACACACAAATCAGAAATTTACTGTTTATGTTCCCGCTGTGGTTAAATCTGTCAACAACATCCATGAGTGGTATTAGTGTGAAATGTGAATGCCTCTGTTCAAACATAGAATATTTTGTACCAAAAAAAATTCCTTCAGAATGTGCAATGCAGCTTTCCCACCTAAAATGTATCTTGAATCTCACAGAAGTTGGTGTGTCTTCTTTCTAAAGTCCTAGATCACGAGTTATCAGGGTGCATAAATATCCATGTTTCCTTAGAAGAAAGTAATAATTCAGTGAAAAACTTAAATTTAACATAATGTAATCGTATAAATATGTAATCCAAAGCCTCCTTTTTAATTTTTTTTAATGTAACTGCCCCATTATTTTGTGGATCTGACCCTTTACTTTTGAACATTAAGAATTAAGAAAACTTATACCATTTTAATTTACTTTTCTAATATTTCTGTTCTGTTGATTGCCCCTGAACTGTTGCGAAGTCCAAAATTTGTCAGTAGGTTATAAACCAAAATGAAGAACAAAATCAGTCAGAAAAGACAGTAGAGTGGAGGATGTTAGGAAAAAAAAAAAAAGGAAAATTACAGTTTACCCTCTTTCTTTTTTATTACTTATCTTGTCTAATTGTTAAAACACTTGATTTTACTATAAAGACAGATGGAAAGACAAAGTAAAGTAAGATTAGCAAGAAGTATATACCTGAAGAGCTCTGGCACTGAAGTGAAGCCAGTTCTGTAGTGCATTGTATATAATCTATATATGTTCTGTGTGCAGTATATATCATCTTCAAATATTTATGTCATACTCAAGCAGCACTTCACTGGAATTGAAAACCACCCAAACAAATATTCTGCATTGAATCAGTATGTAATTTTCTTGGTTAGTGATGTATTTGGGTAGAATTGTTGTCAAATGTGAGAAGATTCCTGTTGGGTTCAGAAAGTGCTGTCACAATTGTTCAGGCTTTGATCTCTAGCGATCAGTGAAGGTGTCAGTGTCAAGCCCAGTCTGGAACTGGTTGTTCCACCACCAGTGAATAAACCAGTTACTGAAGCAAGCAGTGCTCATTCTGTAATAGAGTAAATTATCTAAAAGTTTATGAGTTTTCAAATGTTAAACTGGGATTATGTCTATAGAGTGGAAATAGCCTTACATTGTAATAATGGTCTTATATTGTAATAAACAAATACATAGTTCTGAATGAAGACTATACTTTCAAAGATAATAAAATGCTGCAAAAATGTACTGCTCATTTGAAACAAAAATAATACAAAAAAAAGTCTTAAAATAATGTCTTCATGCTTCTATCTCTTTTTTTTTTTCTTTTCACAACATTTTTGGAATAGTTTGCACTGATATACTCAAAGAATAAGAAAGGCTTGGTGAGATTTTATTTGTGTTCTCTGCTGCCTACACTTCAGGAAGGATATCTTCCATTTAAAAAGAGAAAAAAGTGCTCGTGTAGTAATCAAAATTGGGCAATGCACATTCTTCAAGGAGGAAAAGTATGTACTCCTTTGCATATCCTGTGGAGGTTTCACAAATGTAACTACATATAAACATTTGGTACAGTCAAAATCAAATGACAGTATATGTATACTACACTACGTAAGAAAACAAACCATTATGTGTACCATATGTGAACAGCAGAAAGAAAGAAAACTGTTTTTTCCAGGGATCTGCTATTTCCCCTCTGAGAAGAACCCCAGTTCCTCAACATATCTTCTACAATTTTCCTGTTCCTGCTGTTCTTCCATCTTCTTTCTTTAAAAAAAATATTTTAAAAATAATTTACAAGTATCTCCACCTCCCTCCACAGTTTCCTACCTTCCCTTTGTCCCCTTCAATACTCTTTCACCCCTACTTACCTTAAGCAAAAAGTAGGAAGTCTTGCAGCTGGCTAGGATAGGTGATAGACTGGATGGCAGGCCAAAAAAACCCACATAACTATTGCACCCATCTTATTTTCTTGGTGAAGGTGTTAATTTGCATCTCTCTCCCAGCCATTGACCACACTTCATGAAACTTAATATTTCATAGTAATTTCCTATCTTTGAGGCCTTAACCCACCTGTCAAATCTGATTGAAAATACCCGGTGAGATTGAATGTTATTAAAGGAAACTGACAGATGTGGAGAGAAACAGATGGACAAAACGACAGAGGTATTATGTAAACCTTATTCACTTAGGAAATTAAATTAAAAGTCCAGTTTGGGATTAGCTAGTTATTTTGAGCAGGTATGTAGTGCTATTTACATTCCATAAAATGTTTATTGCACTTTTGAACACACTAACTGCAGCTTATTATCTATCATTAAATCTGAAACAGAATATCTTCCTACTAAATAGCATGTTTAAACATGTTATTATAGTGCAAAGTAATTATCTTTCCTTAACTATTTTACCAGAGGTATTTTGCACTTCCCAAGTTAGGAGACGCAGCCTGGTTGTCTCAGCTTACCTACATGAAAAAGTTACTTGACTCCATCAGTCTAGGTTTCACGACTTATATTTAGGGAAAGTGGAAATAAAACTCACAGTGGCATCCAAATCAAGCCCTGCAATTACAGTACATGCACTTATAAAAGTAACTTAAGGGGAGAGTGCACTTTCTGGCTAATACAAAGATATGATTGATAAGGAATAAATCTAAAGGCTGTTTTTCTTTCCTAATGGTTTTGGCTTGCAGGCATAGACTTCATGTAGTCATTTAGCTTCTTTTTTTCCATCTCTTCAAAGTATCAAAAAATCTATTAATTTGGAACAGTAGCAGGAATTGTGGACACTGTCAAAATCTTGGACTAATGATTTTTTGTGTTTCTGAAACAAATCTTTGCCTGTGTGTTAAGATTTTTGTGTTGTGTTATATGCGTTATATAATAGAAACTCTAAATAAAATGTAAGAGACCTAAATTCTCGCAGTAACTCCTTTGGAAGTTTATTTTGGAAAAGCTCAGCTCGATAATACTTCACTTGTCTTACTTTGCAAGTTTAAACAATCATTTTCTTGCAATTATTCCCAAATGCTTTATCCCTCTCTCCCCCCATCTTATTTAAACTAAACCTCAATTGCATTGCTGTCACCTGTATTAAAGGAATATAATGAGATTGCAAACCAGAACATGAAGTGGGAAAACCATCTTATATGGTACCAACACTATTACTACATTTCATTTAATTTATTGGAAAAGAGATTTTTACCACTTATAAACAAGAACTAGCTCTCACTTTTGCCTTTATATTATCAAAAGAAAACTTGCACATTAGACTAGACCACAACTAGAACAGTTTAGTTCAGAGAGGTCAGTGGAAGCCAATTTTAATATAGAAACTCCTCCAAGACTATTGGCTTTGACTTGGCTTGAACTAACTGCATTGGACTGCCAATTTCTCTAGCTTGCCACTACTGATGTAACAAAAATCATTACTGTTTGGAATTCACACTATGTTAAGGTATAACGTTTTAAGATTTTGCATTTCTACCTTGTTGGGGGAAAGAGAAAAAAAAAGACTAATTATTGTTTATTTAAATCTAATTGGTGTTCCTGCATGTATGTATTTGCATTAAAAATTTGTGAATAAAAGTACATAAATGGAGAAAATATATAAATAAAAATAGTTTTAAAATCATAGTACATGATATATTTCTAAGACTTAGAAAAATGGCACCAGGTTGTGTAAGTGTAGTTAAAAAGTTTAGAAACCATAAAAGTCTGTTTTTCAGGCTTTCATTGCAATAACTTTCATTGAATCTTTTTCCCCTCTTTTTTAACTAAAAGAGAGATCTCACTGGTATTAGAAAGGCCAATAAAAGCTACTTTTACTGTGAGTGAAGAGGCATTGCTGCCTCACATCATTAGAAACAATTTGTAGGCTCCCAGAAGACACAGCTTAATTGATAAAACAGTGTGATAGAGAGCATTTGTCAAAAGTTAGACTTGTGAACTTGTTAGAACTTAATGAAAATGAGATGAAGGTTTTTTTTTTTTTAAACTACTGCTTCTTTAAAAAGTAGTTCTATTTTTCCTTGCAATTTTTTATCTATTATCTGTAGCATTTTTGTATTTTATAATTTTTTTTTGAGATAGATTGTTTTGAATCCAGTGGTGCATGTAATTTAGCTTTTTATTATGAATAATCTCTTGGTAGTTCTCTCTGTTTTTCTAATGAAGTATTATTATAGATCTGATTTGGTTTTAACTTACTTCTGTAATTATTTTCTCAAAAGCTATTGCTCCTGTACATACTATAACAGTCGTCAGGTTTCTAATATGTTCTTCTAATACATTTTGATTCACCTTTAGTGAAGTAAGGCCCCGCGGCCGCACTTCACTTGCTGCAGCGACTAAAGACCAAACCATACCACAGAAAGATGTCAGTGAGGAGATATACAATTATAGAATTATAAAATCATAGAAGTATCAGGAGGAAATATCAGAAGGAGGAAATATCCAAAGTTCGTGGAGGCCAATTTTGTCCAAACCTGATAAACCAACCTGACAGGTGTATATTTATTTTTTCCTTCAGAAATAAGGATGGAAGGATATTCCACCCAGCCCTATTGTGTATCATTTTGAAACACTAATGTATCACCATAGTCTTTTCCTTTCTACACTGAACAAAACCAATTCCTTACCTCCCACTGTAGACCATGTTTTCTCAACTTCTTATCATTATTGTTCTGCTATTCTCTCACCAATTACTCTATACTATTTTGTAAATGTGAGAACTCATGATATACTTCAGCTGAAGACTCATTAAACCAAACAGAGAATAATTCGTCTATGTAATGGATAAAATTCACATCCCAGAATGAGATTTTATTTTTTGAAAAGTGAATTTATT
>NW_008825566.1:1045620-1050218 GCF_000699105.1 Pygoscelis adeliae | reverse complement strand
GGGGGGGGGGCTGGGGGAGGTGCTCCTGCCATACTTCTGCCTAGCCAGTCATTCCCTGCTTTGTATTTACACTCTTTTTTCCCTCTTAAATCTGTCTGTTTGTTCTACTCTTTATTTAATCCTGGACATATCTGGATTCAGAATGTCATTTCACAGTGAAAGAGAGTGACAGATTTTAAAGAAGAGGTTTTCAACTAGTGGATGATTTCATTAATTCCATTATATTTTTAGTTTAGTTATGATAATGCCTGCTGAAATTGTGTCAGAAAGACTTTTAGAGTCAAGATACATTAATTACCTTTACTGTTTCCCTATTCCACTAGGCCAGGTGTTCTGTCAGGGCAAGAAATTAAGCTGGTTTGACATGATGTTCTTAATACGTCCATGCTGGCTGTTTTTCCTAATCAGTTCACTACCATCTAGTTACCTGCAAACAATATGTTTAAAGGTTTCCCCTATGATTTTTCTAAGAATCAGTCACAATATTTTGTTCCTCATTCCCTATTTCTTCCTTAATCCTGTTTTGAGAAACACATCCTGAGCTGTCCCCTTCTGTGTTACATGGGATGTCCCCTATTTGCTACCAAGGTTTTGAAGATAATTCTTAATGCTTTAGTGATTTATGTCATTACCTTATTAAGTGGTCTGTGGTGAACTTTGTATGTTTATTGTACTTAACTTTTTTAACCAGTCCCCTTCTGTTTACCATGTACTCCTTTGTCTTTGTTAAGATGGAGAAAGTGTGTTGTTATCTGGTAGAATATACTTTGACAATGTTATGGACCTGTCATTTTCCCAGAAGGAGTGAGTTTTTAAAGAATATGCCACTTCATATTACTTGTAGAAATGTAGAAAAGCTGGATAAACTTTGGAATCAAGTTTTTTTGACACATGGTACTATCTCAGTTTGAAACTAATTCACATGTTTGATTTGAATAAAAATAGTTTTCCAATGTGTTTCTCTACTCTTCCTGCATGATATAGTCTGTTTGCATCACCCCACTTTGCATCACTGTTTTTCTCCATTGCTCTGCTCACTGCTTTTCTGCACTAGAGTGATGACCCTGCACTTGTGAACCACCCAGATGAGCACTGATCTGTTAGAAGTAGGAACTCTTCCATCTTATTGGGAAGAGATCTGAAGTGACTGCCTGTTGTGGTTTAACCCGGCAGGCAGCTAAACACCACACAGCCATTTGCCCACTCCCCCCCCACCCCCGGTGGGTTGGGGGAGAGAATCAGAAAAAAAAAGTAAAATTTGTGGGTTGAGGTAAAGAAAGTTTAATAGGACAGAAAAGGAAGGGAAAATAATAATAATAATAATAAATAATAATAGTAATAATGATAAAAGAATATACAAAGCAAGTGATGCACAATGCAATTGCTAACTGATGCCCAGCCCGTCCCTGAGCAGTGGTCACCGCCCTCCACCCAACTCCCCTCAGTTTATGTACTGAGCATGACATCACATGGTATGGAATATCCCTTTGGCCAGTTTGGGTCAGCTGTCCTGGCTGTGCCCCCTCCCAGCTTCTTGTTGGCAGGGCATGAGAAGCTGAAAAGTCCTTGACTAGTGTAAGCACTGCCTAGCAATAACTAAAACATCAGTGTGTTATCAATATTATTCTCATAGTACCTCCAAAACACAGCACTGTACCAGTTACTAGAAAGGAAATTAACTCTATCCCAGCCGAAACCAGGACACTGCCTTAATGAAAGGAATCAGAGACAAGGTCTAAGCTTGGGATTATGACTGTGAGTCCTGGAAATCCATCAGTCAGACTTGGTTGGCTTTGAAACCCAAATCCGGGTACATATCCACCCATGTTGGTACACGGCTGAGGGATCTGGGACCAGACTGAACCAACTAATTAAAATAAGTCTGAAAGACACTAAAATCTCTTCCATGACTGATAAAGAAATTGAACTTCAAAACACCTTAAAAACAATAAGAATCTTCTTTAAAGGTTAAAAATATTCATCTGTACGTGTGAATCTCCTAATAAGCTGAAACTGAACTTGTTTTTAACAATAAACCAAGTACATAAGAGAAGACAATCTATTGCCCACATTTTTCTACATACTCAGTATTTAGTTTTCTTTAGATGATTTTCATAAAAAAAAGTAAATATACCATTGTAAATGAAATGAATGAATTCTGTAGACAAAACTACAACAAAATGCACTAGAAATGAACTTGTTGGCTTTGGGTGTTGGGTTTTTTTTTAAGTAAAGCAACAAATTTTAACTAAAAAAAGTTAGATAGTTTTATTGGGTTTACATGGCAAGGTTTTTGTAGTGAGGGGACTGTGGTGGTGCACTCTGTGAGAAGAGACCAGGAGCTGCCCTCATGTCAGACAGAGCCTGTTCCAACTAGCTGCAAAACAGACCCACCGCTGGCCAAAGCTGAGCCCATCAGTGATGCTGGTGTTACCTCTGTGATAACATGTTTAAGAAAGGGTAAAAAAACACTGAAAAAATGTGAGAGAAACAACCCTGCAGAAAACAAGGTCAGTGAAGGAGGGGGAGGAGGTAATCCAGGTGATGGAGCAGATATTCGCATGCAGCCCATGGAGAAGACTATGGTGACCCAGGTTGTCCCCTTTCAGTTCATGGAAGACCACACCAGAGCAGATATCCACACTGAAGCCCGTGGAGGACCCTATGCCAGAGCAGGTGGATATGCCCTGAAGGAAGCTGCAGCCTGTGGAGAGCTTGCACTGGAGCAGGCTCCTGGGAAGACCTGCAGCCCATGGAGAAGAGCCCACACAGGTGCAGGTGATGGTAATTGGTGAGAGATCTCCCTGTCTTTATTTTGACCCATGAGCTTTTTTTCATCTTATTTTCTCCCCCTGCCCTGCTGAGGACAGAGAGAGAGTGGCATGGTGAGTGCCTGGCAGTAGTCCTTAAAGGAAAGTCACTGAAATTCTGGACCACAGAGATAAATCCTTAAATGAGTTCTTCTTTCAGTTCACTAGAAATCAAGGAGTAATACACAGTCCTCAAGTTACCTAATCAAAATATTGCATCATTAACAGAAATTTGTTGTGGTGCATAAGACATTTTACAATTTTACACAATTTTAATTGAAATCATGATAATATGTGATAACTAGCAGCTGGTTGTTGTAAAACAAGTGAAAAACAATCATTTTGACATGATCAGAGAGTTATGTGCAGGGGTTTTAAAAATAATAGCCATTATTTAGAATAGTCATTTGTCTGGTCTTGCTCCATTTAGAATAAAAAAAAGAAGGCAAAGGTAGAATGATATGACACATATTTCAACTAGCTATTGAGAGACATCACCTTCAGGAGAGACCTCAAGTTCATTGACAAAGGGATTCTGAAGAGCTAGCTTAGACCAGTTATCACTTTTAAAACTGGTAATGTCAGGTGAAATAAATTTCACTTGAGGCTTTTGTGGAAGCAGTATGAGGGACTTCACCTACTGGTGAAGTCTTTCAATGGCAATCTGTTAAAAAAAATCTTTAAAATCTTGCACCTTTTTCCATTTTTCTGTTCTCTCTTGTAAAGAAGATTTAAAAGGAAGTAAGATTTAAAATGATTTAAAATTATGGAAGAACATTTCACAGTCTAGTATTTTAAGTATCAAGGAAGAAGTAAAAACAAATGAAGAAAGGTTCATTTTAAAGCTGAAAAGGAAAATTAATCATGTAACCTGACTTTCCATACAATAGACCTTCATCCATTTACACCTCTACTATGCCCAAAAATTTGTTTGACCAAACTTGATGCTCTGTAAAGACTTCTGATTATGAAGATTTCAACCCACCATTCCAGTAGGCAGCTTGTTCCAATGATTAAGATATTTGAAATCGGGGATAAAAGGAAGATGAGGGAAAAAGTGGATCCTCTTCAGAATGAAACAGGAGACCTGGTTACCCGGGACATGGACAAGGCGGAGGTACTCAATGACTTTTTTGCCTCGTTCTTCACCAGCAAGTGCTCAAGCCTCACTGCCCAAGCTGCAGAAGGCAAAAGTGGGGACTGGGAGAATGAAGAGCCACCCACTGTGGGAGAACGTCAGGTTCCAGACCATCTAAGGCATCTGAAGGTGCACAAGTCCATGGGACCCAATGAGATCCATCCATGGGTCCTGAAGGAACTGGCGGATGAAGTTGCTAAGCCACTATCCATCGCATTAGAGAAGTCGTGGCAGCCCGGTGAAGTTTCCACTGACTGGAAAAGGGGAAACATAACCCCCATTTTGAAAAAGGGAAAAAAGGAAGACCTGGGGAACTACAGGCCAGTCAGTGTCACCTCTGTGCCTGGGAAGATCATGGAACAGATCCTCCTGGAAGCTATGCTAAGGCACAAGGAGGACAGGGAGGTGATTTGAGACAGCCAGCATGGCTTCACCAAGGGCAAGCCCTGCCTGACTAACCTAGTGGCCTTCTATGATGGAGTGACTCCATCAGTGGCCATGGGAAGGGCTACAGATGTCATCTATCTGGACCTCTGTCAGGCCTTTGACACAGTCCCCCACAACATCCTTCTCTTTAAACTGGAGAGGTGTGGATTTGATGGGTGGACTGTCTGGTGGGTGAGGAATTGGTTAGATGGTCGCATCCAGAG
>NW_008825566.1:1041899-1045185 GCF_000699105.1 Pygoscelis adeliae | reverse complement strand
AGCCTTCAGCATAAGAAAGACATGGACCTGTTGGAGTGGGTCCAGAAAAGGGCCACAAAAATGATCAGGGGGATGGAACACCTCTCCTCTGAAGAAAAGCTGAGAGAGTTGGGGTTGTTCAGCCTAGAGAAGAGAAGGCTTTGGGGAGACCTTCTTGCAGCCTCTCAATACTTAAAGGGGGCTTATAAAAAAGATGGCGGCAAACTTTTTAGCAGGGCCTGATGTGACAGGACAAGGGGGAATGGCTTTAAACTAAAGGGGGGTAGATTGAGACTAGATATAAGGAAGACATTTTTTACACTGAGGGTGGTGAAGCACTGGCACAGTTTGCCCCGAGAGGTGGTGGATGCCCCATCCCTGGAAACATTCAAGGTCAGGTTGGATGGGGTCTGTGCAACCTGATCTAGTTGAAGATGTCCCTGCCCACGGCAGGGGGGTTGGACTAGATGACCTTTAGAGGTCCCTTCCAACCCAAACTATTCTATGATTCTATGAAATTGTTTAGTGTGTGCAATATATGACTGTACAGATTATATCATCAGAATCTACAGCTAGTCTTCTGAAAAAAAAAAAAAAATTATCATCTTGGAACCATGTACAAGAAAAAGAAGAGAAGGCAGAGGATAAAGATAAATATTGTGGGCAAACTATTCTATGATTCTATGAAATTGTTTAGTGTGTGCAATATATGACTGTACAGATTATATCATCAGAATCTACAGCTAGTCTTCTGAAAAAAAAAAAAAAATTATCATCTTGGAACCATGTACAAGAAAAAGAAGAGAAGGCAGAGGATAAAGATAAATATTGTGGGAATGCAGAGAGTCAGCAAGTAGGATTAATTTACCATTGATAAGGCATATTAAAGTTTGATCTCTAAGACTTAGATAGTTATCTCCAAAAGGTAATTAATGTAAACCTAAAAGAAAGATATAAGGCAGATTAGATTAATTCCATTCTGGAAGTACCTGTTTATTTACATTTGCTACACAGGAAGCTCATTCAGTATGTCTAAACTTTAAATGACCAAAATTAGAAAAGATTAATTTTCATCAGTGAAATCGTATAATTTATATATAATAACAATGATAATAACATTGGTGGTTTCAAGGCTGCAACATACTGAAGATTATTACAGGGAGATCGTAATTTCATTGTATGAAGTACTTCATTGGTGATTAAATGGACTGTAAATTATAAATAGCTAAACAATCATCATTCCTCCCTTTTCTGGGGAAGGAAGGTAAGACCTTTTAAATATTTTTAAATCAAACATTTTTTTTTAATTGCTATAATTGTATTATGTTAATGTGTTCTGTTTGCCAAGTGTTAAAAGCTAAATTTTTTTTTTTAGCTGATGGCAGATTTCTTGAACTGCTTATCTAGATATGATTCTATAAATTCTGAAATACTTACTTCCTTAGGAATTTTTATTGAGTACAAAGAACGTGTAAAAAAAGAAAAAACTTTAAATTTTATCCCGAACTGTCTAGAAGGAGAACTTTTTTTTTTTCAGTCCTGAAACTTTTCTAATGAATTCAAAGTTCCAAGTGAGAAACATGAGTGGAGATCAGGTTTTAAATAATTTATTTTCAAACCACTGTGCAGCTACTCTGTTTTTAAACCACAGGATCACATTCCAGAAAGACATTTATATAGAGTTCCTGTGATCCAACAAGGCTCTGCAAACGTTCAATCTTATAATATAGAAGAATTTAACATGGAAACTACAGTACAGACTTACATGCTATACAGCTTTATCAAGGTTTTCTACTGTATAACATTTTTATGATCATTTTCATCAGAAAGGACTAAGGCTTCAAGCTGCATAGATTACTTCAGATATTTCAGACTATGAAAGGAACCATACAGAAATAAAAAAAAAAAAATGCCCTAAATTCTTCAAGTTTAGCTCCAGGGTAATGACTGAATTTGTAATACTTTAAATCACTTTGTCGATGTAATCAACAATAAGCAAATGGAAAGGAGAGGAGCTCTCATGTTCAGTAAAATGATTGTCTCACCTAGTAAACAATATTTGATCACTGCACTTTACAAGAGAAGATATTCTCTTTGTCATTACTTGAATTATAGGCACCCATACGTACTACTTATACAAAAAGCTACTTTACAGTCATTTTATTTTAATCATCTTTTCTTCCCTCTTATTGCTTCCTTTTTATTACACAAGCTGCCAAGCAAAAAAATAATTTTTCATCTTATTTTTATGTCTTTTATAAAATTCTCTTACTGACTTCAGTGGAATTTTTGTCTAAGACAAGAATAAAATCAAGGTAATGACTTTCATTTGCCCTGCTCTTTAGACTTCTGAACTGAAGGTGAACGTATCAAGCTTAAGTCAATTTGGGTATATTTTTAGGCCAGCTGAAACCAAAGACCTTATAAACTCAAAAAAAATGGCCATAACTGATTTTTAACATTTTTATTTTTAAAAAAAAATTCTTCTCTGAGGTTCAGGTGGATACTCATTTAAGATTTGCTTATCACAACCTTAATTTGCTGCTAAATTACAACATTGCATTCAAACAGCAATTAACATTTCTGCAATATCCTATACTAAATAAAACTGCTGGTGAAGTATTTAATTTAATTATTTTTAAAATAAAGTATTTCTGTTCTGTATTATCTAAACTCTAGAAAATATTGATTTTTACTGGTTTTAGTATATTGTATCATCCATTTTAACTTGCTTGCCCAAAATTCTTTGTCCATTACGTTATGCCAGTTACTGATGATGTAGTACAATGAAGAGACAGCACACTATTTCTGATACAGGCCAGGATGCCATTGGCCTTCTTGGCCACCTGGGCACACTGCTGGCTCATGTTCAGATGGCTGTCAACCAACAAATTAATTTCACATTAATAAAGTGAAAATTAATTTTCTATGCATAGCTTCCTGTGTTGCTCTCTCAATACCTCAGTCTAAAAGTTAAGTTTTCCATTCTACGCTTCTCACAAGGTCCTGTACTGGTGCTAGCTCACATTGGGACAATCTGGATTGTTTTCATTTGCTCAGCTTTCTGTTGATTTCTGTTCTAGTTTTCCTCAGAGACAAATAAACCCTTTCAGTCATTCATCTGAATTGTGTTTCAGAGTCTCTTTTCGGATAAGATGAATTTCTCTAGTGTGCCTATATTTTTTCCCCTACATTTTAAGGAGTTGTTGGGTGAGTAACTCAAATGTGGACCTTAACACTAGAGACTGACATTGTCAGATGAAACCCACTCCGTAACTCCCTGTTTCCCCTGATGAGCTCCCTTCCC
>NW_008825566.1:1017662-1041887 GCF_000699105.1 Pygoscelis adeliae | reverse complement strand
CCAATCTGCAGACACGCAGTGAATCTCTCTAAAAACAGAATTGAAGTTCAACTCCACAACTGGAGTTATCATCAGACCCAGCTGGGATGCCATGGCAGTGGGTGAATGAGGGCATGGTCAGGTGCAGGGGTGAGGGGCAGAACTGAAATGCAGCCCCCAGCTGGAGGATGGCCCCAGTGGGCATCTCACCACCCTGGCTCACACAGCTCATTCCACTTCATCCTGGGCCCAGCTATGCGGCAGCACCCTGCAGCTCCAGCCTGGGGCATGGACAGCCAAATCCCCATGAGGCTGGTGTCTCAGTCAGGGCCCCACATCTTTCATTGGGGAACTCTCAAGCCTGTGGTTTGTGTTTGGTGAACTTAATCCCCCCAACCCCACTTCTGCTAGGGATCTAATGACCTCTCATTGCTGTTGTTATCACCTCTTTCCATTGATGTTTTCTAGTATTCCCCAATGTTAACGCCAGCTAGCAATGTACACTGTATGTGCCTAATAAATGGCACATAAAAAATTCCACTTTTTCCTGACTGTAAAGTTGCAATTCTATTTTTCATTTTCAAAGTTTCTTCAGTTTTAACTTGTCCATATATGTTCCCTGAAGGCTTTCACTCCTCCATTTCATTACTATTTAGAAAAACCACAAATACGATATTGTTTGATGCTGTCTTTGTAGAAGTGCAATTAAGCCTGTCAGTAGTACAAATGGAAATGTTACCAATGGACTATATATATGAAAACATCACAAGGATAATGCCCTGCAACGTCAGCTCTTATGCCCCAGCGACAAAGCACTCTAATAATAGTTATCTACAGAGATGTATTCTACGCTCCAGTGAGTTAACAAATTTTAACCCACAGAGCCTAAAATAGAAGAATAAGAGAAACAATTTTCTCCATCTGTTGAACTCTCTTTTGCTGCTTCTAGTAACTCTTCATTTGCTTTGAAACAGCTATTCCCACTGCATCTGGTAGAAATAACACATCAGCAAATATTATTATTCTGTTTCCTTTAATAGAAGTTAAATAAGACTTCTGAGGAGTGTCCAAGGTATATTTATTCCCAAGTTAGGAGCAAATTATATTAAAACCTTCTTAAGGAATAAAATTAGCATCAGTATCAATATATCCTCATTTTACCTCTTTGTTTTAAATTAACACAATTCTAGAAATATAACGAGACGCAGTGTGACTCAACTAGCAAACTCATTTTCAGTAACAGGTGCAGATATGGAAATAATACCCTTTTCTGTTTGTTAATTAGTTTATAAATCAAATGGTCTTCAGAGAAACAAATTGCAAAAGTTGTTTTAAAGAAATGAAATAACAATATGGGAATAAACACAGCAAGAGCAAAAATTCTGAAATTTGTTGTGCCACATGATATAAAGATTTGGACATTCTGCATCTCACTTTCTAAGAGAAATACCAGGATGTTAAAAACTATAAAAGGTGCAAAAAGAGCTTTGAGGGATAAACCTGCTACAGTGAGCATCATGATGACCTCTACCTACACAGCTTATCAAAAGACTGAGAGATAACTTCATAACAATATGGAACACTAGATACTAAGGGCTATAAAATCTATCAGAAAGAGGAAATAAGTACTGGAAGCTTAAACTGAATATGTTTAAATTTTAAGGTAAAAGATGTTTTTTTTAAAAACAAGAATAATAAATAATTGTAATAAAATACCAAGAACTGTGTAGATCCTCACATACTTTGAAGCCCTGAGAACTGGATGTGTTTCCAAAAGATATGCTCTAGACAAATAAAAGGGCAAATTCTATGGCCTGTGATATATAGAGGAGGTCAGACAGAACTACTGAATGTTCCCTATTGTCCTTTCACTTTATGAATCTGTTTTATAGTCTTGGTGAGTAGGGCCCTGCAAAGTGCAGACTAGTTCATCTATTTATGAATCCAGTTGCAGGAGCAGGAACTATAGAAAATGCAGAAATGAGAGAGAGAAAGAATACTGAATAGAAAGATATGGTACTTGAACACTGCAATTTACCATGCGTAAGTAAACAAGGTAACAGTATCAAGGAACATCAGTTATACGTGCCTGACCATACTTTTATCCCTAATATATATTTACTATGATGTATTTAATTGCATTATCATTTTCACAAGACTACTACCTCATTCACTGTGCACAGAAAATTATGAATGAAGTAGCTGAGCTAAATTTAATTTAATCCTAACTATTTAATGGGTTGTTCTCTGCCTTGTGCATAGTTTATTAACAAATTCACATGCAGAGTACTTAAAGTTGTTCTCAGTAATAACTTTGGGTTTCTAAAATGTCTTCCTTATTAATCAGATTTGCTTCAGATTTTTATTTTGGGAAATGCAAATACAATTTGGACAAAAATTAATTATGGATCCAAAGGATTATTTTGGACTCTTTCTCACATACTTTGCTTGTCGTTCAAACTATCCACTCAATTAAGTAGGGTCTTGTGGATTTATTTTTTTTAAACCATATGCATAAAGAGATTTTGAAAACAAGTACAATGGATTTAACCTAAACTGATGAATTGCCCTTATCCCATAAGGCTGCAAAACAAATACAATAATGAAATTTTGGGGAACAGTTTAGAAATGTCTGTTTATTGGCTAAACATATATATGACATATATATGAGGCCTAAATAATGAGGAACAGAGAATATAGTGAGTACCAACGATGAAAGACAAGAAGGTGACTGGGTATGTCCCACATGGATTTATTATGGGCAAACCATGACTGACCAAACTAATAGATTTCTGTGACAAGATATTGGCTTTCTGAATGAAGAGAAAACAGAGGATGCTGTTTACTTTGACTTAATGGTGCAGTATGGTTTGGATAGGTGAACTATACGATAGATGGACCACTGGCTGTTGCAGTGCAGTACAAAGTCCATCTACTGACCAGTAATGAACAGAATTCCTCAGGAGCTGATAAGCAGGTAATACTCGTTAGTGCCTTTATTAATGACATAAACAAGGGGATGGAATGTACCCACAGAAAATTTGTGGAGAGTAAAAAGCTTGAGACCTGTTGCATATGGTGGAAGAAATGGTCAAATTCAACTGGAACTTGACAGTCTATAGAAATAGTAATTTAAATTTCAGCAAAGGTAAATGTAAAATTCATCTCCGGGGATGGAATAATCCCAAGCTTCTGCATGGGCCAGGCACAAACTGAATACAAAGCAGTTTTGTAGCTTTGTCCAGGTGGACAAGGTGAACAGAATTCAGCAATGTCCCTTTGGGGTGAAGAAAGCCAACCTCAGACTCAGCAAGAGTGTAGTGAATAGAGAAATGATACTTCCCCTTTGTTCAGCACTTGTGACACCACATCTGGAGAGCTGTGTCTAGGTTCAGGCTCCCCAGTAAAGACAGAGGTTGACAAACTGGGGTGAGATCAGTGGAGGGTTACCAAGGTGATGGGGGCCTGGAGCCCATAATGTGTGGCTGAAAGAGCTAAGTTCAACTAGTCTTAAAAAAAAGACTGGGAGAGGAGGGTCTTATTGCCGTCTTCAGTTACCCAGTGAGAGGCTGTAGAGAAAATGGAGCTGGATTCTTCTCTGAGGTGCACTGAAAAGGTAATATCCTAAATATGCAGCCTGTGTTGCTACCAAAAACAAGTGCTATTAGGAATAACACTCGTATTTGGTACGGTATGGGCTAAGTCATCTGGCTTATTTCTTCCACCAACCTATTTCTCTTCCACTGTAGAAAACTTGTCTCTTCCTTTCTTCTTGGTTTTTCTTTAAAAGGAAAAAGAGTTGCTATGCTGTCAAAGAATTCAGAAGTGGGAACACATTGCTGTTCTGAAGTAAATTGTGTCTGATGGTGTACCAGGTTTGCATATGAATATTGTCTTCTCCAGGATAGTTTTACTGGGTAAATATTGCTACTTAGCACAGTTCAAGACACAGAATTGGAAATGCTGATTCCAAAATAACAGCGCTTTCTTCTGTGTTAAATATTTACTGCTTGCTGCTTTTTCATATTACTTTTTCAAGAAGCAACAAAAAAGGGGGTTGTTCCAACTACTGAGCTGCAGAGCAATTTCTGCAACCAGGAAGCTTCCGAAATAAGACCTCAGAACTTCAGTTTCATTAGTGCTAAATGGTGACACTTCCACCTCTGCTTCCAAAAAACTCCCTGACTCTTCCACAAGGGACATTTTTTTTTTTTTAACTTTCTGATCTTTCACCAAATCGTAGAATGATTGAGAATGGAAGGGACCTCTGGAGGTGATCTGGTCCAACCACCCTGCTCAAGCAGAGCCACCTAAAACTGGTTGCCCAGGACTATGTCCAGATGTCTTTTGAACATCTTCAAGGTGAGAGACTCCACCACCTCTCTGGGCAACCTGTTCCAGTGCTCAGTCACCCTCACAGTAAAAAAATGTTTCCTGATGTTTAGATGGAATCTCCTGTGATTCAGTTTGTGTCCATTGCCTCTGGTCCTGTCACTGGGCACAATGGAAAAGAGCCTGGCTCTGTCTTCTTCAGTTCTTCAGGTATTTATAGACATTAATGAGATCCCCCATGCACCTTCTCTTCTGCAGGCTAAACAGTTCCAGCTCTCTCAGCCTTTCCTCATATGTGAGGTGCTCCAGTCCCTTAATTATTCTGTGGCCCTTCATTAGACATTCTTCAGTATGTCTTGTACTGAGGAACCCAGAACTGGACACAGTACTCGAGGTGTGACCTCACCAGTGCTGAGTAGAGATAAAAGATCACATCCCTCAACTTGCTGGCAACACTCTTCCTAATGAGGCCCAGGATACCATTAGCCTTTTTTGCAAGGGCACATTGTTGGCTCCTGTTCAACATGGTGTCCACCAAGACCCCCAGCCTTTTCCTGGAGAGCTGGGTGGCCTTTCCAGCTGGGTGGCCACCAGCATGAACTAGTGCATGGGGTTGTTCTTCCGCAGGTGCAGGACTTTGCACTTTCCCTTTCTGAACTTCATGAGATACCTGTCAACCCATTTTTCCAGCCTGTCGAAGTCCCTCTGGATGACAGCATGACCCCTGGCATATCAGCCACTTCTCCCAGTTTTATGTCATCTGCAAACTTGCTGAAGGTACACTCTGCCCTATTATCCAGGTCGTCAATGAAGACGTTAAACAGTATTGGACCCAGTTCTGACCCCTGGGGTATATACCGCTTCTATTCTGCAATCAAAACCAATGCTCAAATGCTTCTGCTTTAGGAAGCATTTAAGCCTAAATGCTTAGGCTTTAGGGGAGGGTGATATCCCAGAAGCGAGATAACACTTTTTATAAATGCCCAGTGTCAATGATAAAATCCTAACTGAACTTTTTCAGACAATATATCTCACCTTGACCTGGTGAGTGTCAGTCAGCATTGAGAAGGCTTTTTAGTGCATTTTGGAAAGTGAAAAACTGAAAAAGCCATTGACAGGCTATGGGGCAAGGTCAGGACTATGGTTACTATTAACTGACAGGCACTCTATAGTGAGATAAATACTATAAGAATTACAAATACACTCCCTAGGCCTCAAACTGCCAATGTGTGACCATCATCTGAATGTATGACAACTAGCAGCACGGTTGTTGTACACTAGAGTTTCTGTATGTTTTAGCATAGATAACAGCTTTGGGTTTAAGCATTGAAAATAGATTTAAGGGAGTTCTCCCAGCATGACTAAAACAGACATGCAACCTGAAGTGAGCTAGGGACAAAAATGGAGAAGTTTAACTTACAGAGTGGAACTCCTTAGATATGTTTCATGTGTTATCCTTTTTAAGCAGAGCCTTTTACACATGCTGATGTAAAAATTGAGAAGAAAATTCCTGCCAGGAGTTTCTTCACTTTCTGCACAAAAGGGAGGAAAACACTTGTCCAAGCTGCCTCCAAACACCTTTTTGTTGTCTTATGCAGATCAGATCTCTATTCCACAGAAGTGGGAATCACACAGTGCACTCACAATTACATAGCAACTAACCCCATGTCTGTAACACACAAACACACATAATGGATTATTGTTTCATTCCCTCTCCCTGTTAAATTGGAATTTAGTACTCTTATCTCCACCTATGTATGATCATTGCACCTCCACCTTCCCCTTTGTTTTTGTTCCCATCTGCTCCAGTTTCAGGAGTCATTATTCTCCCCCTTCCCTTGTAAAGAATGCAAAGAAGTCTCAGAGAGCAGGTGAAAAGTGTGATGAAATAGAAGATATATAAAATGAGGGTGAATACAGATGGAGTTACTGAGGTCAGTATTTTATTACATGAACATGCTTTATTCTGGTCAGAAGCAGAAAGCTTTTGCACCCTTAAAGACCTTGCCATACTGCCAAATGAAACACAGCTAATGTGTGAGTTTAAGCACTGGAGCACTGGACATCTGTATTATTGTGCTGGCAGTGTGTTTGTGTAGTCTTGGCTCTAGCCAACAGACTGGAAATGGCAAAGGCCACAGGTTATTCCCAGTAGAACAAGATCACTCAAAAATAAATTTCTTTTCTGTTCCTCCAATGCTGCCCTAGCAGGCTTCTTTTTCTACCTTCATGTCATATCTCAGAACATTTAAAACATAACACACATATAATTTTAAACTATGAAAATACTTCACTGATGGGCTGCAAACAGCTGTGGTGGGTTGACCCTGGCTGTATGCCAGGTGCCCACCAAAGCCGTTCTATCACTCCCCTCCTCAGCTGGACAGGGGAGAAAATATAACAAAAGGTTTGTGGGTCGAGATAAGGACAGGGAGAGATCACTCAGCAATTACTGTCACAGGCAAAACAGACTTGACTTGGGGAAAACTAATTTAATTTATAACCAATCAAAATCAGAGTAAGATAATGAGAAATAAAAACTAAATCTTCCCCCACCCCTCCCTTCTTCCCGGGCTTAACTTTGCTCCCAAGTTCTCTACTTCCCGCCTCCAGCAGCACAGGGGGACAGGGAATGGGTGTTGCAGTCCATTCCTCACATGTTGTCTCTGCCACCCCTTCCTTCTCAGGGGGAAGACTCCTCACACTCTTCCCCTGCTCCAGTGTGGGGTCCCACCTATGGGAGACAGTCCTCCATGAACTTCTCCAGTGTGAGTCCTTCCCACAGGCTGCAGTTCTTCATTAACTGCTCCAGCGAGGGTCATTTCCATGGGGCACAGTCCTTCAGGAACAGACTGCTCCAGCATGGGTCCCCCACGGGGTCACAAGTCCTGCCAGCAAACCTGCTTCAGCGTCGGTTCCTCTCTCCATGGGTACACAGGTCTTGCCAGGAGCCTGCTCCAGTGTGGGCTTTCCATGGGGTCACAGCCTTCTTCAGGCATCCACCTGCTCTGGCATGGGGTCCTCCACGGGCTGCAGGTGGATATCTGCTCCACCGTTCCATTAACCTCCATGGGCTGCAGGGGGACAGCCTGCCTCACCATGGTCTTCACCACGGGCTGCAGGGGAATCTCTGCTCCAGCGCCTGGAGCACCTCCTGCCCCTCCTTCTTCACTGACCTTGGTGTCTGCAGAGTTGTTTCTCTCACATAGTCTCACTCCTCTCTCCAGCTGCAATTGCTGTTGCAGTTGGTTTTTTTCCCCCCTTCTTAAATATATTATCACAGAGGTGCTACCACCGTCGCTGATGGGCTTGGCCTTGGCCAGCGGTAGGTCCATCTTGGAGCTGGCTGGCATTGGCTCTATCAGACACAGGGGAAAGCTTCTAGCAGCTTCTCACAGAAGCCATCCCTGTAGTCCCCCCACTACTAAAACCTTGCCACGCAAACCCAATACAACAACCTTTTCATTATTTCAGACATTACTGCAGAATTTAAAGTGCCTACATGTCAACAGTTATGTCGTGGGGCCATGGTGACACTGTACAGAGCCTGAGAACAAGGACTGTACAATGTGGTTAGTCGGTGACACGATGTGTAGAACGGACTTTTTTGGTATAGTATAGATGCAAAGGAAAGTATATAAAAACTACATATAAAATAGTAGTATAAGATGTTTACAGGGAATAGAGAAAGCCCATTCCTCAAACCTGTTCTAGTCTCCTGTTCTGCAAACAACCTCTTAGATCAGCTGAGCAGCCTCACTCAAGGTGGAAAACACCTTTAAGCAATCCCACTCCTCCTCTCAGTGCTCCTCCCCTGTGGAAGAAGAGGCAAGAAGCTGATGACAAGAGATGAACTTCAGCATCTTCTCCTCCCACACACCAGGGGACAGGAGTGTCCACAACAGGATCTCAGCAAACAGTGCAGCAGGACTGGTAGAGCTAGCTGGCATCAGTAATTCTGTTTATGTGGACTCACAGCAGTGAGCAGTGGAGTTCTTGTTGGTATTTTGATGAGATAGTTGTTTCTTTGTGGCTTTGGACAAAGTGCAAGACTTCTGTTGAATTTGTCAGAAGAAGCTTAAGCGCATAATACAAGGGTCAAACTTTTAGGATAGTATTGAAATATCAAGAGTATTATACGCTGATCTGTGGTTCAGAATAAAGCTCTGGAATTTGTTTCAGTACTTGATTGCTTTTGTGGTCTTTAGAAATGCCTAGAGATGGTTTCCTTATCTCACCTCCGACCTTTCTTTTAAAAGAGCACATGCATTGATGAACATGGATTGATAAAGATTTCTTTGCATCTCATCTCAGCCCTCTTCAGAACTCAAACTACTTGCATTCTTCTTTGGTTTTAATTTAAATTGTGTCATCTGAATTACAATTATAAAATACCGTATGACAGTGAAAATCTGTTTATTAAAAATAAAAATGGGAGCGAGAACGTTAACATAAAATGTAAACCTATATAGTTGGCTAATTGTCTTCAAAGATAATTATATTCTAAGATTAACATAAGGACAGGAGTGGACTTTTCTTTATGAAAAAGAATCCAGTATCAATTAATCTTAAATAAAGTTTCCAAATAGTTGAAAATATTCCATTTAAAACTGTCAGATATTGAAATGACAAGACTTAGGAAAATGAACTCAGGCACCAATTTATTTTTTATATTTTTCAGATAATACAATAAGGGAAAGGTTTCTAGAAATAGGAAAAAGTAAACATTTAAAGTGTCCTGTATATCTTATTCTAAAATATACCCATTTGTGTGTCTGTGTTGTGTCCAAACTTTTCCCTTGATAGGTGTGATTCATCTCATCTAATTTTAGCCACCTAGAATACTGATAGTCGTCTTCCTATCTGGTCAGGACTGGCATTTCCAGAGAGTGATTCCTACTCCACTAGCTCAGATAACTATCTTAAGAGATTGATCACCTGCAATGTTTTCCTGCCATCAAGCATTGAGGAAACCTAGGACAACTTATTTGGACTAAACTCCTCTTGTTGATAACTACAATTAGCTGAGATGAATCCTGTTGTTCCTTTTTGTTCCTAAGTATTAACTAGACATCCTGAAACCCTTGCAAAAGTGTGGTTGCACATGGATCGAAACTTCACATAAAAAATATAAAGCATAATGCATGTCCTAAGTTTGCTTACTTTATTTATTTCCCTTTTTCTCTGGCTTCTAGATGAGTATTCTCCAGTCTGTGCATGGTGAGTTTTGCCCTGCATCTTTTTCCTTTACTAGCTTTCAACTTTCTTTCTGACGTGGTTCCATTTTTCTTCACACAACTCATATCATATTCCCCCTCTTCTAGCCAGTCCCAGTCATATAATCTGTTTCTTTCCCTCCCATATTCCAACTCTTCTCTATTCTGTATTTGGATCAGAAGTCTTCATAACATAATATTGCAGGAGTACCATCAGGACATCCATATACCATGTGACATCTATATACCATGTGACATCTATAGTAGTAGATGATACAGAGCTATGGCACGGGTACAATACTGGTCTGCAGCCATCCATACTGCATCCATACAATTGTTAACATAGTTTTGACTTGTGCTAACTTTCTCCCAGATAGCACCTGAGAATGCCGCATGGATGCCATGATGCATATTTATAGAAGAAAAATAAAGTTTTTGGAGACTTAATCTGTTTTCATGAAACTATACAAAGCATATGCAACACAGGATTTCTAATTTTAATGATAAATTACAAATAGTATAACTTCACCAAATACTGAAAGTTTTTCATGGGAAAAGAAAAAAAAACAAAAAAACCCCACATATCCCCCTTTAAAGAACACCACAACATGAAAATGAATGTACTTTTACAGCTTGTTAAAAAAGACCACAATGCCAATTTGCAAGTCCTTTCTATTACAAGTGAGGAATCTAAACATTTCCAAAAGTAGTCTTCACCATGATCTTTTTAAGATGCCTGGCTTTGGGTTTGGGTTTTTTGTTTGTTTGTCTGTTATCTCTGAAAACATATACATGCACACACACAAAACACTGAAAACCTTAACAAATCTCATCCTGAGATGCATACTAGGAATGGAAAATTTGAACCAGGTGGTTTAGTTTGGAAAATTTAATAAAAACTCAGAAAATATATTTTTGATGGGAAGTAATGGATAATGTAATAGCATGCAGTGCTGTCAGGTGTTATACCTGTAAATTCATTACATATTGCTTACTTTTTTGGAACCTTTATAGTAATCTCTTAAACTGCAACTGTCTGGGGAGAAATAAGATTGTCAATTTACAATCTACAATTTAAATAGAAGTATTACATCAAGTTTAATCATTTATGTTCAGCCTGCATTAATTTCTGCAGTTTGAATGGAGAAAATATTTGTAATGCAAATAAAATAAGTGTGATGAGTAGTAATGTGACACTGGGAATTCTCTGAACTGCTGTTGAACTCTGTTGTGGCTCAGAAAAAGTGGACATTATACTTACTGCACATGGTAGTGTCAGTAAAGTAATAAATATTAAATCTGTCCCTACAGGGAAGGAGGAGAGGTTTTATTAATATGAGGTAAGCACCTGGGGTTATTCAAGAGTTTTCTTCTTATCAACTTTGAGAAGAAGAATTAAAGTTAAAGTTGACATAGCAGTACTGAATCAAATTATCGAAAGCCTGTCTGCTGAAGAAATTTCTGAATACTGGCAAATTAGATTATTTAAGTAATACAACAAATTCATAAGAACAGCTAAAGGACACCTCTTTAAAATTAAAGTAACATGGCTAAAGATGAAGTACGTAGTCAAAAAAAAAAAAAAAAAAAAAAAAAGAGTCTGCCAGGGGACAGGTGGATGCAAACCTTCAAAGATGGAAGTGTGGCTTTAATTGCAACAAAAGCTTGCTTCACAACATGTGATGTGTTCATTTTCTTGAAAAAAAACTCCACAATGAACTGATGCAACTCGCAGAAGAAAACTCACAAGATCTGGTTTCCTAACACTTCTTCTGTCAGCTGGAAATTTCTGATTTTCTGCAAGAGCAGAAAGGAACTACTTCAGACTGTGAAACTATCAATTTAATTTAGAAATGTTTGCATTTTATTCATCATTACCAATATTAGCTGTTTATTTACCACATGTACTGATTACACAATAAAGTATATAAACGTATTCCAGCACGTTTTTCGCAAGTGATAGTCTAATCATTTCATGTAATGCCTAAAATGGGAAGATAAATGGATGAATTTATATATCAAGATTTTAAAGATATATTTTTTTAAAAACCTAATGAAAATCAGTATTCTTTTTCATTTTGAAATAGAAATAAAGCCTGAGATGCTGCAAGTGTTAACAAACAAAATATTAACTGAATTCCAGATTTGAAGACCTAGTGATAACTTTGTTGTTTTGTTGACCATAGAAAAAAGACACAATGTGTGTCTTAGCTTTGTAACTTCCTTGCAATTTTATTCCCCCTTGTCCTTTACTTAACTACAGGAAAGCTTTTGTATAAGAGGCATGTATACTACTGAATAGGTGGCCTTGATATTTGTGAAATTTTGTACCAACACCCTTGACTCAAACTTTTGTACCCATTAAATTGTACAAGTGAGCACTCAAAATGTAATCTTTTGAGGTTGTCTTCTATTTCTTCCCATTTATTACCCTATTTTATTCTCTGAGGTTTCTGAAGTTAGGTGCTTTGTCAGCTTTGTGCCTTCATTTTTTTCATAGAATCATAGAATCATAGAATCATTAAAGTTGGAAGAGACCTCTAAGATCATCGAGTCCAACCGTCAACCCAACACCACCATGCCCACTAAACCATGTCCCTAAGCGCCTCATCTACACGTCTTTTAAATACCTCCAGGGATGAGGACTCAACCACCTCCCTGGGCAGCCTCTTCCAATGCTTGACAACCCTTTCGGTGAAGACATTTTTCCTAATATCCAATCTAAACCTCCCCTGGCGCAACTTGAGGCCATTTCCTCTCGTCCTATCGCCAGTTACTTGGGAGAAGAGACCAACACCCACCTCGCTACAACCTCCTTTCAGGTAGTTGTAGAGAGCGATGAGGTCTCCCCTCAGCCTCCTTTTCTCCAGGCTAAACAACCCCAGTTCCCTCAGCCGCTCCTCAGAAGGGAACTGTTTGTTTGGTTTTGTCTTTTGTTTCATTTGTTTTTGTCTCTGTCAACCTCTGGTTTCTCCTATTCTTTTGAATGTATCCAGAGCTTATCTTCCATTTTATGCATGCTAGAAAAACAAATGGGAGCCAAACCACAGTTTGTCAAAATATATTTTTGGACCCTCAGCAAAATAGCAGCCCATCAGAACTCCTCACCAATGTCTCTGGAAGCTGGAGCAGATTGGTTTATCTTAAACAAATCACTAATTGATAAAAAGAAATTTATTATTTTTAAACAAATCTGATAAAAAAATTCTACCTACAGTCTAAGTTAAATGCTTTCTTTTTTGCTTTCAGATTACTTTATGGCTTTACATGAGAAAATATTTTCTTTCTCTAATGTTTGTGAAAAACAATCTTCTGTCAGTCTTAAGAAGTTCACCTTCTAAACATACTTAAAAATAGAAAAGAATATGCTCTCCATGACAAAAAGAAAAAAATGTTATGGTAAAATGGTACACAGGTTTTAATACTGTTTGTATAGTAAATAATACTGGCTTCACTTACCATGCAGGGGACAATAACCCAAACCTAATGTGTTTGTTTGTTTATCTATATCTCTCTCACTACATGTATGAATGTACAGCTATACAAGTCCCAGAGGTGGAGAATAGTTCAGTAGTATATCAGTAGGGTTACTAGTAGTTTTATACCTTAGCATCTATTTTCTGTCTGCGGACAGGACATGCCAATCTCTCCAAGTTCTTCACAGCCACCTCAGGGAGAGCATTTTTACCTTTGTGGTGAGTTATTTAAGCTGGTTTTGTATTTACACCCACTGTTTTACATCTTGAAAGGTTATTTATTCATTCCCAATATTTTTTTCTTCTATTGTTTGTTGTATGTCTTCGAACTAGATCACGGATCTCAAGCACTATGCTTGTCACCAGCAGTGGCAGATTTCTTCAAAGCACAGCAGCAGTCAGCTGCCCGTAATGTATAAGAGAAACATTTTACCACTCAACTTTGTGTTTAAGCCACATACCCAAGGAGATTGTCTGACACGTGAAGACACGACACTGATACTTGAAGAGAGATTAAGCCCTCCTAGGCATCGCACATTTTTTTTCTTTTTATATTGACAGATTTAGGCAATTTCAGATGACAACATAACTCTTCATCCATAACAGATTTCTAAGGATTTGGGTATTTCAGCAAAGAAATAAACTAGTGGGAATGCTGACTTGACTGTATTTGCCTCAGTTACAAAATAGTGAAGAGAAATCCTCCATCAACCAACTACATCAAAGGTGTAATCTGCCAGAGTCCAAGCAACACAGCTTCTTTGTTGTGTTTCTATTTACACCATTTGCAGAGGAAATTCTTGTAGATCTTTAGCAAAATAGGTATTGTGGGTTCCTCATCCAGGTGGTTCTTGTAGAATAGTAGGGCTTTTAATGACAGCAAAAATAAACAAGCACTCAATGGGGAAAAAAAAACCACAACAAAAAACAAAACCAAAACCCACAACAATTTCTTCTTTGTTCAGAGATATTCTGTATAACTGTTTACACAATCCCTCCTTCCTTTCTTTCAAGGTCCCTAAGAATCTGAAGAATCTGTGCTTGAGAGGGACTTTGAAGGACGCTTCCCTCTCTTCTATGAGAAGAAAATTGGAAGTATACAGATGGAAGTGCTCCATGGAGGCAGCCAGATCAACTCCCACACCTCAGAAAAACCCCACCCAAAACCCACTTTCCCCAGCTATATGTTTGCATATGACATACCCTATCGTGTGTATATGAAATGCATGGTGCATTTCATAGAACATTCCCAGGTACGTAACCCACCTTTAAATTACCTGCCCTCCCCCTACCCCAAGTATTATACCAAATCAAACCAAACAAAACAAAACAAAAAAGTCAAAATTGTGCAAAATGCATTAATAAAACTCTATGACAGGATTTATTCATTTATTTATTAAAGGAATACCATTTTCTTCCAGGTTCATCCTGTCTGTAATTCTGAACTGACCTATTTTCTCTGAGTTGTGAGACCTTTATGACATGCCGTGGCTCAAAGTATCACAGTATCACTTGCAAAAAGCAATGTTCATCCCTTGGGTGGATTGATTTTTGGTCTTGGCAGTAAGTCTGATAAAGATTGATTTCAAGACTCTTTTTGGACCTTGGGGGTTACAGGCACGATAATTCAGAAGGTCAAAGGTATCTGAGCTGGTCTTTGTCTAATATGTTTTCATCATATACCACAATCCTTTACTTTTGTCTTTGTTAAAAGCTTTGCAGTTCTTATTTTATTGTCAAAGTAAATGTCATTAATAGAAATGAAGTAGAATATTATTTTTCTTTTATGTATAGGCTCATTATAAATGTCTACAGTACACTTGACAGTTGAAGGATAATATATTGATTTTTTTCTCTAATTTCAACTGTAAAACTGCAAGGCAGCTGGCTGGCTAAACATTTGCAGATTCAAAATGGGTTGCCTCTGTGAAAGAAATGGATTTTCTTTTTCTCTCTGATGGGACTATTGTTCAGTCAAAGTTAATAACATGCTACAGCAGCATTTAAAAATGTTCAACACTTCTGTATATCTCTGTCTAAATTAAAATAAACTGTATTAAGACAAAACCCCATTGTTTTATATTCAGGCTTGGATACTACTCACAAAATTGTGTATTCATTTTCTTTACTTTCCTGAGGATAAGAAGACTTCATAAAAGAGTGCATTACAATAGTGTCTTTGAAATAATTATTAGGCTTTACAGAAGGAGTGTGCAACTAATTTTAATTCTTAACTTCAGCAGGGTGGTTGTAGGACAGGATATTTTGGGCTCTGTTTCGGTTTCTAAAACAATTTTGCCATATGGATTTTGTCAAAAGTCTTGAATTAGGATTCATCATACTTAAATTTAGCCCTAAAAATTTAGATATCTAATACAGACTCCCTTTCTAGTCCAAGGGACTAGAACAGTATTCTGCACAGTAACTCATATGTTCTTGGACATAGGGAAACAAGCTAAATAGATTACATAATTCTGCTGTAGTAAACATGGTTACTATCAGTGTTGCAGCTTACTTGTCATGGATCCTGACAAGAAGGAATGAAACTGCTCTTCATTCTGTAGATCTCCAAATAACCTGTAGGTAAGCAATAACTTGATAACTGGTTGTAATAACTGATTGTCTTTGTAGGATGTATTGGCCAGGGAAAAAGAGTGAATGTATCCATGTCTTCTCTGACCTTTAAATTCTGAACTCTTAATACTTCTATTTTGGAAAAAAGGAATACTACCTACTACAAAACCAACTGCTGCAATTCAGACCAAGGACTGGTGTCAAAAAAACAGAAGTCTTAAACTAAGTAGAATCCAAATTGTAACAGCTGAAAACATCTACTGAAAATTAGTCTTGATTGTGTCAGTCTAGGCTGGATTCAAATGCATTCCTAGCAGAGCACGAAACAATATGTTGACTTTATTGTTCTAGTTTCTGAGAAGCATTGATATTTCTTATAATAAAAATGGTTCTTTTGCACAAACACAAGTGTGTATCAGTTAATGCATTGAAAAGGCACTGTCAAGGGGAATCAGGAGATGATCACAGGTCTGCAGAAATCCTTACAAATATGGTACTGATTATTAGTTTATTTTTTTATTGGAGAAACTAAAGGATGTAAGTCAGAATATTTATTAAAGATATCATACGCATTTATAAGCTTAGCACCTCTTGCTTCCATTTAGAATATTACCAGATATTGAACCAACATTTATTTGGTGCTTGTGCTCATACGCATACATACGTTTTGTTGAAAACAGGATGGCATAAGTCAGCATTTCTTAGACCTTTACATTCATATGCAATTATCATGCCCTCACCCCTATTTCACCCAATCTCACCCTAAGAATAACCCAGAATATATTGTCTATATTTGTCCTCTTATACACATATAAAGATGTGGCTTCGGTTGTGAGAACGTGTCTTAGATAAAGTTTTTCCAAATAATATCATACCAAGAAACTCTGTTGTATCTACATTATCACTATGACTAAAAAGGTCTTGCTGTTAGCTATAGCTCAGAGCTAAGTTTCCAATAATCCCCAAATTTGCCTCTGTGTCCTGTGTCAGACTTTGAAACTAGCATTGTTACAGTGAAAGCAAAGCAGAAATTTACTCTATTAACTACTGTTTATTAAACGAAAAAAACAAATTAAAAAACTTCTAGCTGATGAAGACTCCTGTTCTGAAAAATTTATTGGCTGTATTAAATTCTGTTTCCCTCAAAGCAGTCCAGGTCCCATATCATCCTTGGATGACAGTTTTTCATCTGTGGCAAGCCTGTTATTTTATAATTCTCAGGTTGAAGTTGTTTTCAGTGTGAATGTTTTCTCATCCATCTGGTCAGTGTTGTCCCAGGTGCCATTTCTTGCTCTCCAGTGACCTTGTAGCAGAGAACCAGCATGTAGATGTGATCTCATTAGCCTGAAAGACTCCATAATGTCTTTTTTTATTCTGATATATGTTCTCTTCAAATTAGTTTGGTTTTTTTTTTCTGTTTAGGTCCCTACCAAACACTGGACTAAATTTTAACGTTCTGCTCAGTATCTTCCAGGTCCATTTCCTTTTCTAGGTGAAGACAATGCATACAGGCAAGTTGCAAGCTGAAAAGGGAACTCAATTGTCAAATTATTTTTAGGTCACTCCCCTGACATTACTGTATATCTTTGTGCCTGTGTGTTTTACTTTCCTCTTCCTCTCTTTTCATATGAATATTCACAGATTATTCTTAAAGGAACTTTAAAATACTTCATAAAGTAAAACTTGAATTAGAGGGGAAAATAATGTTGCTTTGATCACAAAAAAAAGGCACTGACTCTGAACCATAGAATTTAAAAGCCTTCATTTAGATACTGCAGTTTTATCTTAGAAACAAAAGGCTACTGTAAGTTACTCCCAGCACTGGAACTGGCGGTCTTAAAGCAGACCTCTTACACTCTTGACAACATGCAATAAAAAACATCAAAAATTACTGTAAACACACAGCAACAGATCATTTTTAAAACCTTGCAAAACAACTAAAAATAAAAACAGACTTTGAAAACCTCTTTCTTTTGAAAGTTACTTTTTTTTTCAGTCATAAGTTATGTGTAACAGCTTCTGAGTGTGAGTCAGATATCACAGACTTCTCAAAAGCAATGTGACCGCAGCAAAAAATGTTGTGGTTTATTTCTAGTTGATATTTGACATGTTTATGAACCCAAGCAAAGGCCTTCATTGTTCTGGTGCTCACCAGCAGAAAGCAGGTATTCCTGCTTTCTCTGTACTTCTGACTCAGAGAGCTTATTTAACTCTCCTCCCACTTTGAGCAAATTCATACTATTGTGCTAGAGGGAACCTTACATGTTGAAGGTTGTTATGGGTGGCTGCCCAATTCCCCAGATGCTTGAACCTGGGAATTCTTCCTGCCTGGGTGCTGGAGCCCATCTGGGCGTGCTTGTCATGGCTGATGTTCCTGTTTGCACGTTCAGCCAGTAGCAAGGCTGAGTGTGTATCCTAGACAGACAGACAGACACACACACACACACACACACTCAGAGAATTGAGGTTCACTAGTGAAAACATATATGCCCACACTGCCTAGATTCAGAAGCACATGCGTATTCATGGGTCACTTCAATATCTGCACCGCTTCTCAGCCTGTCTAATGTCCAGGCCTGCATCCTGGGCCCCTTACCCAGTATGCAGCTTTCCTACTCACCACTTGATATTAGCTTACACATACAGTCACAGAGGATTAAATTCACTGGGGAAATGTAAACACACTCCAATCCCTCCAGTTGCTGGCACGTAGATCTATGAGCCTGGTGGCTTGCAGCACCTTTCCCAGTTGCTGGCATTTAGACCTTGTAGCACTCGGATAAGATATAGAGTGAGATTACACGGAATAAAACACTTAAGGATTTCCTAAGTGGATAGCACAGATTGCAGTGATCAGGCACAAGGCATGGCCAGAGAAGGGTAGTAATCTGCAACCTGTTTACATGCAATGGCCCCTTTATTCCTCTTCTTTTCTTTTTCCAAAGTTTTTTCCTCCCTGGTCAACCTTGCTCCTTTCCTCCCCTTCCCTGTCTTTGGCCTTTCCCCTAAGCCCCCTCAAATATCCCATAGTACTCATGGTTATCATGTTTCCCCGTTCTTACCAGTTACAAAGCTCAGGCTGACCTCCTTGAAGGCTGTTCCTGAGTGGTTCTTCTCATGGCTCATCAGTCAGTGGCTGAAGAGCTCTAGTTTTACCTACTGTCTCGCTGTCACCTGCTCCTTAATGTTTGAGTTTCTGTGTTTCATTTATCACCTTCCTTGTTGTTTGTTATTTCTTTTATATTGAATAGCCCTTAGCCAGATGATAACTTTTTGAACCAAATGGTATCACATTCCACTTACCTGTACAAAGACTACTAGTAAAACTAGGCAGCTAGTGAATCCTGGACACATTTGGACACAGCTGAGGATCTGTAGTAAGAATAATGGTCAGAGTATCAAAATTTTACTCCAAACAAGATTTATTTCTAGGGTTTTTTTGCCTAAGACTAACTTGTGGCAGCAGAACAGGAAAGAAAAGTACCATTTGAGGAAGAGGAAGGAATGTAAGAGAAAGGATATAAAAAATTGACCGTCGGAGGCAAGTAACAACAAATAAATGAAAATGGTACTTTTTAATTAGTTTTTATTAAAAAACAAAACAAACAAACACAAACACACATACACACAAACAAAAGAAAGAAACAAAAAACCCCACACAACATTAAAATCCTGAAATTAATGGCAGTCTTTTACTGAGTTCACAGCAAATAGGATTAGGAGTAATCCAACAAAGCCAGTGATGATGCAAAAAAACCCAAAAAAAAGCCAAACTGATGCATAACAGCTGTTTATCTAGCACCTGGCTTTAAATAAAAAATAGCAGTAACCCATCAAACAAACAAAAAATTGCTTAAGTTCAATTTTAGCACAAGAGTCTGGATATTTTTAAGGTGTTATTTCCCAAATTTCACAATGACACAGTGCTAAGTTTAAAAAACTGCACTCGTGCATTCTGTGTATGCATCCATGTGCCTGCAAAGCTTCAGACTTTTACCACTGATATTTCTTGTAAGAGAAGAAATTTTCCCACTCATAACCAGATGTAGCTATGAAAGAAAGATGTCTACAATTACCTTCCTTTTATGTGACCCAGGATATATTTTTTGCACTGTGTAGTGCAAATAAGGGTATTATAAACCCCTTTTCCAATGATAAATATATTTCTGTTCTTACCATCCAAAAATTCTATTGTATTTATAAATTATTAAGTGAAAAGGAATATAGTTATCATCCAAACTGGTTTCTTTTATGACAGACATAAAATTTCCATGCGTTAATTCTCAGCTGAAGTGGATTGCACCATTTTGCTAGAAAAGACAGAGAATTAAAATAATAATAATAATAATAATAATAATAATAATAATAGTGATGGAGTAATGATTCTAGCTTATAAACTATTTAAGTGGTCTCTTACTTTCAGTTGAACCTTAAATTTGAATTAGAAATTGCGATTAGAAATTTTTGCCATTGGATCCTAGCACGCTTCTTCCTAATAGACAAGAAAGCTCACGTTGCTACAAGCATAATGCAGCTAAGTGCAAAGAGAAATTATTATGGACACATAATACGTCCTCTGGTAGTCTACGTCCAACCCCGAATTTCCGTATTGGAAAAGTGGGCTACCCTGTGAAAAGTGCATTTTTAAGAATCTTATCAGAGTCCATCTACAAACCTAGAAAATGAAATAGTTGGGGTTGCACAGATGTAATCAACTAGAGCTTGTTTTTGGAGCTAAAACTTAGGAAATAATTCAGCTGATGTACATCAGAAGACAAAAATCTAATCCAGCACTCATAAAGTCTGTTAGCACAGCAGGGCTAAAAAAGTTTTAAAAATTCATTCTTTTCACTAAGCAGATAAGAGTTGAAGAGTAGATCTATTGATTAAGAAGGTGACAGTCACTTTCCAGATTATAATGTCACTCTAACCATTATCACAACACTGATTTCCCAAGGAGATTCTAATGAAACTGAAACCTCCAGGAAAAACTATTTCAGATATGAAAAGTGTTAATAAAAAGAATGCATTTTAATCACTATTTCATTATCTGGTAAGATCAGATATTCAAAGTAAAAAAAAAATCCCCTTCTAGCTATACTGTTATCTGTGACAATATTTCCTCAGATGCTGTGTTCCTGCTTTAATAGTTTACATAACAATATATTTGCTTTTATCAGTATAATTTTAAAGGGTTGTAAAATGTGCATTTTGTTTTTCTGGCTCTTTTCACATTATCTAGCTAATGGTTCTGATTAGAATGGCCAAAGCATTTAGGTGGTTGTGATCATATTTTTGGGGTTTTTTTCCATTCTATCACTTATCCCAAATTCAGTGGCTTTTTTGGGACAGGGCATAGTGGGATCTGATGTTGGTATAATGCCTGAATGCTTAGCAGCACAGAACAACAGTCCAAACCGAGGTATCAAATGTACCAATACATAATAACAGGAGCCTTCAATACTTTCATTAAGCCTTAGTCCATACCATCCAGCACTTTTCTGTGTGGTTTGAATGGCTCACCAGAAGTCTAAAATACTCATATTTGTGGAATTAAAGCCATATTGCAAACACATTTCAAATAGTTTGAACCGGAAATGTTTCTAAATCTGCCAGAAAGAGTAACTGATGTCTGCCCTTATGAACTATTTTACTAACTTATTTTCACTTCTTTTCTTACTTAATTTTAAAGAGGTATACAAATTCTTAGGACCTTTACTTTTTAGTTTTGCAGATGTTCTTCTCCCAAAGATGAATGTCCTCCCTTTCACCTTTTCTTATATGTGAACCTGATCTGGCCTAGGAAAAAAATATTTATACTCAAACTTTTCATTTGCATTTAAATTAAATCATTAAAACATGGACAAACTCATTATTGGCCTTGAAAGCAAGAAAGGAATGTTTTTTAGGGTCTGCAAAATCAAATATTAAAATAATAAAACATAACTTAAAGGAGTGAGAGGGTTATTTCACAGTAACCTATTTAGTTCAGTAGTTGTAGAAAAGAACAGAGACTTGGTTGAGATAAAATAAACAAAAATTGCATGATTAGGTAAGACTGCTAGAAGAAATATTTCTCTATTTTATTAGTGAGAAAAGAAAGACCATAATAATTTTATACAAAATGTGGAGAGATAACATTAATGGTTCTGAGATAGCCCTTCCTCAGAACTGGTTTAATTTCTGCCATCCTTAATGACATTTTGAAAATATAGTTCTTTAATATGTTTCACCTGTAAATCTGTGATGAGTAGGAGGAATATGATATTTTCACCTTTAGCCAACTGATGAAACAAAAGTTTGTGAGCCAGAAAGATCTACAGGGGGTTTAATATTAGAATTTAACCTGTTTTACAGAAAAAAAAAAAAAAAAGAAAAAAAAAAAGAAAGCAGCCTCTATTGGCATGATTTTGGAAATAGTTTCAGATGCATAAGTTGTATTTGGGACTAGAAATTATCTTTTTATACTTTAGACTATACATTGCATTTTAAATGTGGGTACAATTACCTGCTTTTACCTCTATATTGAAGTAGAGTCCATAGGCACACTGGTAAAATTCTTGTACCTATAACTTAAACCAAATTTGAGAACCCTTACTTATTTTAAATAGAATATTCTTGTACAAAGAGGTGACAATTCTTTCACACAACAGTTTTCAAGTCTATCCTTTAATGGATAATAGCAATGCCTGCCTGATAAATCAGATGATTAATTGCTTGTAAAAGAAAGGGTCTCTCACTGACTATTAATGGAGAAAAGAGAAAATATATGATATCAGGAGCAGAAAGCTTGCTAAATAAATGGCAAAGGCTCCAAGTTTGGAGAGAGAAATCCCAGACCTCCAGGTTGGGACCATCAACAAAGCAAGAGATGATTGATATGGAGTCAAGAAGGTTTGTCTGAACTAGGGAAAACAAGCTGAAACATGCACAGAAGTTTTCTTCAACTGCCATGCGCTCCTGAAGCTTTATGAATCCAGTTGTCCATAGAACTGATGCTTTCAGGAAGAGTCCACTTAATCTACTGAAGAGCTGTAAAAAACCTTGAGATTTTAGAGTGACCAAGACATGAGGACACTCCTTTTTTTTGTGAACAGTATTACCCTAAAGCAAGTATGGCTCAGAGGCTGATGAACTGCCACCTACACTTGTCACATAAACTTTGCAATCATATGTCCTAGTACCACAGAACACATGAAAAATAGCAAAGCAAATGCTAAGGGACTTCAACCCTACAAATATCTGGATGTCAGATGCTTTATAACTTTGTAGTAAAAGCAGCGATCTTATTAAATTTTCTAATGAGAATTTAATCTTGCTTTTTTTGAAGTCAATTAAAAATCTTATTAATTTCTGAGAGAGCCTATTTTGTACAGAAATTATTTTGTATAACTTGTGTTTTTATGTCATCTCTCCATACTGTCTTTAAAGTAATCCTAAAATTCTGTTAAGTGCTTAAACCCACAAATCATCTTGAATTTTTATAATCTTTCATCACATATACACATATAATTACTTTTCAGTATAGTTATTTTATTTCAGGTCTTTTTGCAGAGGTTTACTGTGTTTTCCTTAAAGCATTATGACAAAAATTCCTCATTTCTACTTCCATTTTTTGACACTTATGATTTGAAGGTAGTTAGGGGGTTGGTATAAAATCCTTTTAGCTTAACTCACTTTTTATCAGTTTTATTACTTACTCTTTATCAAACTAATTCTTGTCAATCTGTCTCTCAGCCTTGCTTTGTATATCCTGAAGGATTCATGTTTATCACATTCTGCCTATGAGACTTACTTGATATTTAGCAATAAAGGTTCCATTGTCAGTTGCTTATAGTTTTTCCAATAATTTAACTCTCTAGGTTGATATTCTTTACGCTTGCCTCAAAATTAATATCTTTAGGAAAAAAAAATTATTCCCAAGTAGATCTATCTGGCATGCCAATTGTGGAAAAAAATAACATTTGGTGATAAATCACAGAATCATAGAATCATAGAATAGTTTGGGTTGGAAGGGATCTCTAAAGGTCATCTAGTCCAACCCCCCTGCCATGGGCAGGGACATCTTCAACTAGATCAGGTTGCACAGAGCCCCCTCCAACCTGACCTTGAATGTTTCCAGGCATGGGGCATCCACCACCTCTCGGGGCAACCTGTACAAGTTCTTCACCACCCTCAGTGTAAAAAATGACTTCCTTATATCTAGTCTAAATCTACCCCCCTTTAGTTTAAAGCCATTCCCCCTTGTCCTGTCACAACAGGCCCTGCTCAAAAGTTTGCCGCCATCTTTTTTATAAGCCCCCTTTAAGTACTGATAGGCTGCAATAAGGTCTCCCCAAAGCCTTCTCTTCGCCAGGCTGAACAACCCCAACTCTCGCAGCCTTTCTTCAGAGGAGAGGTGTTCCATCCCCCTGATCATATTCGTGGCCCTTTTCTGGACCTGCTCCAACAGGTCTGTTTCTTTCTCATCCTGAGGGCTCCAGAGCTGGACGCAGGACTCCAGGTGGGGTCTCACCAGAGCAGAGTAGAGGGGCAGAATCCCCTCCCTCGACCTGCTGGCCACGCTTCTTTGGATGCAGCCCAGGATACGATTGGCCTTCTGGGCTGCGAGCGCACATTGCTGGCTCATGTCCAGCTTTTCATCCACC
>NW_008825566.1:1012380-1015546 GCF_000699105.1 Pygoscelis adeliae | reverse complement strand
GTGCCCTAAGGATCTTGAACTCCACCATTTCGTGGTTGCTGCAGCCCAGGCTGCCCTTGAGCTTCACATTCCCCACCAGCCCCTCCTTGTTGGGGAGAACAAGGTCCAGCATAGCACCTCTCCTCGTTGGCTCCTCTATCACTTGGAGAAGGCAGTTATCATCAATGCATTCCAGGAACCTCCCAGATTGCTTATGCCCTGCTGTGTTGTCCTTCCAACAGGTATCGGGGTGGTTGAAGTCCCCCATGAGGACCAGGGCTTGTGAGTGTGAGGCTGCTCCTATCTGTCTATAGAGGACCTCATCTGCTCGGTCTTCCTGGTCAGGTGGCCTGTAGCAGACCCCCACTGTAATGTCACCTGTCCCTGCCTTCCCTTTAATCCTGACCCACAAGCTCTTGGTCGGTTCCTCATCCATCCCCAGGCAGAGCTCCATGCACTCCAGCTGGTCATTGACCTAGAGGGCGACACCCCCTCCTCGTCTCCCCTGCCTGTCCTTCCTAAAGAGCCTGTATCCCTCCATCCCAACACTCCAATCATAGGAGCCATCCCAGCACATCTCCATGATGCCAATAAGGTCGTAGCCCTGCAGACGTGCGCACGTCTCTAACTCCTCTTTGTTTATTCCCCAGGCTACGTGCGTTTGCATAGAGGCATTTAAGTTGGGCCCCTGATGAAGCTGTCTTACTGGCTGGAGTTCCTTTGTGCTGCTCTTCAGGTGCTCGCCTGGTGACCTGTGTTCTTTCTGCAATAATATATCATAATATCTCCAATAATATATCATAATTCACAGGGAGAAGAGGAAGATTCATTTATATATTGTTATGCTCTATAGGAATGTCAATCAGTGCCAAAAGCATTTAAGAACTGTAAAAATATAACTAAATTTAACAGTCTTGACTTATGTCTACAAAATTGTAGCCACAACCACAGAAATCCCACAGAAGAGAAATGAGCACATGCAGTCTTCATCCTGAGATGTTTGAGGTGGTATATGCAACCATTTATTTTAATGTGGTATGTTTCTGTGAATGTACGTGTTTGTGTGTGTGCAATATCAATATCAGGAAATCCACTACTTTGAAGTTTGCCAAACTAGAACACACTTCTGGTGAAAGACAATTTGAATGCACTTTATCCTGCAAGATATGTCTTCCTCCTTTGCCTGTCATGAGCTGAGACATTAATGGGATTCTATCTTTTAACAGATGGCACTGCTCGATGTTTAAAAGTATAGCTAGGCAAAGCTTGGAAAAAAATCTGATCCAGTTTTAGTGTTTCTATTCTGGGTACTGACCATAGTTTAGCCAGAACAGTGAAGACTGATGTGCTTTCCTGAGGCATTTCTGCAACTCTTATGTGAACATACATTAAGATTTGAATTTTTACTACTCTTTTAATGTTCCTGGTATTATTTGTTTGGCATCTTATTCTTTTTCTGTTGTTGTTCTCTTGGCATCTTGATCTTTTCTTCTAGAAAACATCAGCTGTTTATTTTATCCATACACACAATATCAGTCAAAATAATTTATTACAGATGATGCTAAAGTGATATGGTTTGTGCACACCTAAATAAGCCTCCTCCATCCCTAATTCAACCGAGTATAAATGCTTGCTAGGGTACAGTTCCATTTTTTTAATCAATTTAGGCTCTGTGTAGATACTAATCAATGCTACTGCTCTTTGTCTAGCATAATTTGAATTGCCACTTAGGATGCTCTATATGAGAAAAGGTTGAAATAGGAAAAAGCTGAAAAAAAGAACAGGGAAGCAAGCTGTGCAAATTAGTTCCACTATCAAACTAGATACTTCAATAGAATAAGGAATATAGAGAAGTATAACTGTTAGCATGAATTTTAAGAAGGTGAAATATTTGTTAATCACAAGTTTTTAGAGTTATGAAAGGTTCTCCAGAAATAGTGTGAGACATCCAGAATTAATATTTTCTTGGGACGATATTTATATTGTCTTTATGCGGCAAGGTTTTGGTAGTGGGGTGCTGCAGAGGTGGCTTCTGTGAGAAGATGCCAAAAGCTGTCTCCATGTTGGACAGAACCAGTTCCAGCCGGCTACAGGATGGACCCGCTGCTGGCCAAAGCTGAGCCAGTCAGTGACAGTGGTAGTGCCTCTGTGATAACATATTTAAGAAAGGGTTAAATAGCTGCGCAACAGCAGCTGGGAGAGAGGAGTGAGAATATGTGAGAGAAACAACCCTGCAGACAACAAGGTCAGTGAAGAAGGAGGGGGAGGAGATGCTCCAGGCACTGGAGCAGAGATTCCCCTGCAGCCTGTGGTGAAGACCATCGTGAGGCAGGTTACCCCCCTGCAGCCCATGGAGGTTAACACTGGAGCAGATATCCACCTGCAGACCATGGAGGACCCCATGCTGGAGCAGGTGGATCTGCCCTGAAGGAAGCTGTGACCCCATGGAAAACCCACATGGGAGCAGGCTCCTGGCAGGACCTGTGACCCCGTGGGGGACCCATGCTGGAGCAGTATGTTCCTGAAGGACTGGACCCTGTGGAAATGGCCCACACTGGTGCAGTTCCTGAAGAACTGCAGCCCATGGGAAAGACTCACATAGGAGAAGGTGGTGAAAGACTGTCTCCCGTGGGTGGGACCCCACACTGGAGCAGGGGAAGAACATGAGGAGGAAGGAGCAACAGAGACAACGCATTATGAACTGACCACAAACCCCATTCCCTGTCCCTCTGTGCTGCTTAGGGGAAGGAGGTAGAGAAGTCAAGCGTGAAGTTGAGCCTGGGAAGAAGGGAGGTGTGGGGGGAAGGTGTTTTTTAGATTTGTTCTTTTTTCTCTTTATCTTGTTCTGTTTGATGGGTAATAAATGATGATGGTAATATAAATATTGGCTAATATAAATATGGGTAATAAATAAAAATGGGTAATAAATTTAATTTCCCCAAGTCGAGTTTGTTTTGCCCATGATGGTAATTGCTAAGTGATCTCCCTGTTCTTATCTTGACCCACAAGCTTTTCATCATACTTTTCTTCCCCATCCTGTTGAGGAGGAAGAGTGATAGAGTGGCTTGATGGGCACCTGGTGGCCAGCGACGGTCAACCCACCACACTCTCTTGTAAGGGACGAGGCCCACATGGCTGTGCTGTAAGCACAGACAATGCCCCAGGGAAAGCTCCAGAAGCCAGCCAC
>NW_008825566.1:1007726-1012298 GCF_000699105.1 Pygoscelis adeliae | reverse complement strand
AGAAACCTTGGGCTGGAGCCAATAAATAGGGGCGCACATGAACCTCCTTGGGGACACTTTCCACACCGACCCCCCTGTTGGCAGGTCCGATGCTGGATCCAGGATTGGTGATTTCTTTATCTCTCTCTACCTCTCTCCTGCTTCCCAGTTCTCTCTTTCTCTTTCTCTTTCTCTCTCCTCCTTCTCACTCTCTGCTTTTGATGTTGTTAAGTAATACAAGGTCTACCTCAACTCCTCACAAAGCCACTTAGCTTGTATTATATATTAAGACATAGAGGGTTGATGCTTATAGAAGTGTTCGTGCCATTAAAGTTGGAGTTTGTTTTTGTACCTTGAGTGTTATTTCTCCTTAATCCAAACCGAGGGGATTTGTGGATCTTAGTCACTCTCCCCTTCTCCTAGGTGGGATGTGACATCTCTCTGCATCTTCTTTCCTATATTGAAGATTAAAGAAGTTCTTTTCCTCTCATTCGACACTCCTCAACCCCATGTTAAGGGACACATAAAACAGAATAAAGGTGTGAAGTGTTGTCTTAGTATTTTCAATTGTTTCTTTAAAAGCAAGAATCAGAGGTTTTACAAAATCACATACTTCCTTCTTGGACACATTTCTCATCTGTTGTATTTTCAGATGATGTGAAGATCACACCTGATTCCTAGAGGCTGTAATTTCCTTTCCCTTGTTTTTTTCCAGTTTCAAAACTTAATTGCCTACAGAACTCAAGGGGGTGGGCAGGGGAATGAGGTGGAAAAAAAGAGAAAAAAAACAACCAAACAAACTTGACTTCATTTAAATATTATCTTAAGAAATCAATGCCAGGAAAAAAACATTGTCAGTGCAGGTTTGGTATTCTGAAGTTAGCAAATGCCAGAATTAACATCACTATTCATCTTCAGCTCAATTCCAATGTGTTCATAAGTTTTGAAAAAATCTTTAGTAACATGAATATATTTCAATAAGATCACTTTCTTATCTGGCCAAATAGGACAGTCACTTGTGAGCCAGAAGTTGACCACACATGATAACCACTCACAGGACAACCATTTGTCAGGGACCTGAGGGCCCTTCCAGACCTTACTGGCCCTTTCCAGCTCCCTGGAGCTTTTATTTTTCTTTAATGAAAGGATAGAAAACCCTAAAATTAGCAAGCATAAGCTGTAGACGAAGCTGGGCTGTGTCCAGCCCTGCTTCCTGCTGTCCCAACTGATCTTCCTAGATGGACCCTCGACCCATGTTATAGGTCACATTGTCTCCAGTCCCTGGACCTGTCTTCTGCTGTTCCTGACTGGATGGACCCAAGACATGACTCATTTCCTTGCCTTCTCTGGGACTGTAGGTAGAACTTGTCACTGTCACCAACCTGGTGTGCCCAGGTCACTGTGCCCAGGTCACTGCCCTGCCTGTCACCCTCAGCTCCTGGCTCATCTCCCCCATGGACCAGTCCTACTCTTGCTACTCCCTTTAAATGAAGGTCATTTCAATACTTCTTTTTGTATCCACTGTTTTAGGTATAGCCAATGTGCCTTATTTGAGACATCTTATTCAAATCATGCTTGGAATATATGATTTGTATTCCTTAGAAATATCAGTATAACACTTTTCTTACTCATGCATGTGAACACATATACTTGCATGCCACTGTTATGAATGGAGAAGATAACTTCCTCTCAAGGGGATAGGAAGATAAAGCCTTAAGAAGGCCTCGGGAAGGTTTTCCTTCATATGAAGATGAGAAATTAAAATTTTAACTTTTAACAAAAATGCTATCTCTAGGTGTCCAGTATGAAATACTTACAACTTGATTTTTTCAAAGCACTTAGCACTACAATTTTATAGTTTCAAAGTATGGCTCCTTTTAATTTGAAACTGTGAATGCTTAGCATGTCTATCTATCAGACCATAGATTCCTAGGCTGTGTTCCCAAAAAGGAGACTAAAATGTACTAAAATCTCAATCAGCTACAGAAGAAATAATGGAGGTCTTGCTTCTTCACACTGTTTTCCAATGCCTTCTTGATAGGTTTACTTAATTCTACCCATGCCTTCTGGGCTGAATAAATGAAATTTTGGGCTGCCAAACTTTCTACCTCAGTGAAATACATGGAGCAAATAAGTGGTAATACCCCTTTAAGGCCTATCCTGTGTTTATCTATCGGTGGAAAAAAATATAAAACTAAAATCTTTAGCAGCTCCATGGCTGGTTGCAATCACACATTAAACATTGTTAAACAAAGTTAAACAGGGTCAACCTTCAACACCATGAGATGCAAGGAAGATTTTATAGCAGTGCCCCAAGCCATTTAATAAAAGCAAATTTGCCTTTTAATAGAAGCAAAACTGCCTTCCATATAAATGTTCATGATACCACACAGTCCCCCAAGTCCAGCTTCTGGCTTTTTCACTTTCTTATACTGTAGTTCTGCCTTTCAACTGTGTTGTATTCTCTTCCTAACCACCCTTTCCCAGGCCTGGAAGCCCAGATCCCAGAGTAGACCAGGCATGGAAGCAAGCATATTGCACAGCAGGAGCTCCAGCTTCACCAAGGAGCAAGTTCCCACACAGGAGCTGCACTATGTTAGGTGTCCATGTGCAAGGGCTTACTCTACAGCTAATTCTAGGGTTTCCTACCCTTTCAGTAAAGAAAAATAAAAGCTTCAGATGTCTTCAGGCATGTGGTAACTAGGTAAAGAGGAGGAATAAACATACTAATATCCCAGGGTCTATAGTAGTTGTTTGGATTGTGCTAGTTCTAGATAAAAAATGTTTCTATAGAAATAGGATGACCTACTAAAGGATTTAGAGGATCTACTTAAGTCTACTGAGATCTACTATTAAAGGATCTACTGTAGTATGATCTTGCCCAGACAGGTCGTGCAGTCTCCAGCCTTGAAGGTTTCAAGACCTGACCAGATTAAGCCCTGAGCAGCCTGGTCTGATCTCATAGCTGACCCGGCTTTGAGTAGAAGGTTGAGCTAGAGACCTCCTGAGGTCCTTTTTGACCCAAATTATTCTCTGATTTTATGATTCTAAAAAGAAAATATGAACAATCATAAGAGCACGATTAAAAGATCAAGCTAAACTTGTTTTTTTCAGGACTACAAAAGCTAGTCAGCAGTGAGTTTCTGCCTACCTTTTCCAATATGCCATGGTTAGCTGAAATTATCTTTTTTTTACAGTACTCCAAGTACTGTCACATTTAGTAGTTTCTGGACTGTGAGTAGGAGAGCCATGGAAACCAGACTCCTATGTATTTTGAAGCAATTAACCTGTAAGAACATTTTGTGCTGCTGAGTTCTGTGGTCAGAACTGAACAGAGATAACCTTAAAAAGCACACAACAGGCAAGGTGAATGATCCACATGCAGTTCCCAATGTCATCTTAATTTTAAATGGTATTTTTTCCTGTCTCATGAAGTAGCACCATTTGAAAAGTGTTGTTTTTCTTGAAATCAGTCAAGTGCACTTGGATCTTCCTTGTGTTATAACTGCAACAAGTGAAAATGAAGGGAAAATATCTCCAGGTTTTGTTATTATTTGCTTAATAATGAGGCATTGGTTAACCAATTATTTAATTTCAGTTATTTAGAGGTAAGTACTTTCCTCTAGCTACAGTTGAGAAAAATAAATTAAAAAAAATCAAGTCATTAAAACCTTGGCAGTTTTGCCTCTATTCAATTTATAAAACATTTCTTTGAACATTGGCTTTTCCTTCACGTTTACATCAACAGAGATCAATGTCATTGTAACCAACAATAAATGACCAACATCATTTATTCTCATCTCCTGAGAGGTCCTTCAGCTTCATTCCTTTTGCCCATCTACTGCAATTACTCCACAGCACAGCATGTTAAGATAGACCTTTTTTCTCTGTGCCACTTGAACAGGACTGAAGGGAGGCACAAGTCTGCAGTTTTTATTTCCCATAAGCAGGTACAGCTGTTTTGTGGTTTTTTTCTCCTCAGTGGTGAAGTCACCTAAACACTTATGCTAGTCAACACAACACTTTTTAAGAGGTTGGAGAAAAATGTAGAATTAAACATAGGCAAGATTTTTTAATTTATACATGTATTTACTATCCTCCAAACAGTAATTTTCCCCCTTTTCTCAGGGAAAAATAGAAGTAGGTAGCTTTCCTTTCCCAAAAGCAGTCTTCTCCCACTACTAATTTTGCTGCATCTGTCCTGATTCCCTAGTCGGTAAGTCTTATACAGTTTTACTATACCTGCTTTCACAATCTGACTTTTTCATGTCTATGTATGCCCCTGTAGGACTAAGACACTCATTTTTGTTCCGCATACCTTTTTTTTATTCAGTTACCTACACTTGCAATAGTTTTTCAGACTCAGTCTTTCTCTTAAGAATAGCTCATTGAAGATACAAGATCCTTAATGATGATTTATGGTTCCCTTCCAAAAGCTTAACAACCAATCTTTTGTGACCTCATTTCACAGAGCTGTGTGTGATCCTCATGACCTTGCCAGTGTTTGTTTTCTCCTTTCAAAGAGGCATTTTCTTTAACACTAGCCACCCCCATTGTAAGCTCTATTCAATTTGTTATGGAAAATGAATTAGG
>NW_008825566.1:990312-1007688 GCF_000699105.1 Pygoscelis adeliae | reverse complement strand
CTTGCTTTCCCCTTCCCTTTCCCCTTCCCCTTCCCCTTCCCCTTCCCCTTCCCGTGTATATGTATACTTTCTGTATATTGTCCCAAGCCTACAGGAAAGGGAGGCAGTTGCCTCTGCTGATCCATGGTCTGTTGACCATGATGTGAGTACCAGTGTATGGGTGGCTCTGTGGTCTTTCAGTTATAACTGAGCTTTAACTCTCTTCTGATGCATGCAGTGGGAGATTCATAGGCAATGTACTGTGTACCAGTTCTGATGCAGAGGACCACTGCTTTACAGAACATGTATAAAATGTAGGGTAGGATATGATGTGATAAATTCCAAAGTAATTATTCTTTCTGCCTAAGGCTACTGTCACAATAAGACCATTTTACGGTCTCTCAAAAAACAAAACAAAACAAAACAAATAAACAAAAATGAATAAAAAAGTAGCCACCAACAAAGAAACAATGCAGTCTGTGATATTTAAGCTACAATATGGCTGAAATACAACTAGTCTATTAACACCGAACTATAAAACTGAAAGTGAGGAAACAGAGCAAAAAACTCCATAGATGGGGAAAGTTATGAGCTCGGTTGCAGACCTTGATATGAAGTCAGTGAGGTCAAGTATCAATTTTGCAACAGTGGCACTTCGTTGATGAGAAAATCTATTTAATGTGTGTGTATGCTTTCAGGTAGTAGAGCTTATTGATTTTTTTTTTTATTTTTTAACTGTTGAGCCTCATGTAAACAGTACATAAGAAATAGCAAATGATTGCATTTGTCTTCTTAGCTATGCATTATTTGTTTCAGGATTTTTTTTTTTTTTCCTGTATTCTGATTTGTTTGAACTATTGGGGTGAGGCAGTAAGAAATTTAAGTCTTCCTTAAATTACTCTGGAAGGGGGTAGTGTGGAAGATTCAGGCAGTGAAAAAGTTACAAGCTGCAGAAAAATGGATCAAACAGAAACTTCTGTAGGTTATTTATGGGATTGCATATACATCTCTTAGTTCACAAACATTGTGCTCTTTTTAAATATTTTTTAATAAAAAGATGAATATTTATGGTAATACTGTTACTTGATGTCTGACCTTTGAAACGATCATGGTTTTCTGTGCTTCCGTGATTTGTATTGAAACTACAAACTTTTCTAATATTGATGTTTTCATATTTATTATTAGGTTTCTTACAGAAGAATTTAAATCTTTTTTGGAACTTCAGCGGTACTGAAACTTAAATTAATAATATGGATATATTTTTTAATGGTGGATGAAAGGATGTTTATTAATTTTTTAAATCTTTTTTTAAACACAGAAGTTCATAGAGGATATTGAACATGCAAAGAACATAATTTTCCTATGGTTTCATACAAATAAAGAGCAGAAAAATGATCTATCTGGATACACATCCTGGTGAAATTGACACTGGTTAAAGCTCATGTACATTGGCAAACTCCAGTAAGGACATATCATATATAGCTTAACTGTGGCACTTAAAATGCTCCCAAAGCATGTCAAATATTGTATGCAGCAAATCCTCGCTATGAACAATCAGACCAAATTTGGCCCTATTGCAACATGAGGTTGTACAAGTGGTGGTTGTACAAGTAGTAAAAGAAAACTAGGTTATAGTACCTTCTGAGTAACCACTCAGCAAGCCTGTGAATTTTACAGATATTTTGCATTGACATTAAAAGGGGTGTAGAGAAGCAGAATTCAGTGATTCTGTGTTGTTAGGAACTGAACACAATAGTGTTCAAATATGAAGTATTTATTTCAGTGGTTTTGTAGATATTATGTTCCCCCACAAAAACAAATCCTTTTCATGCACAGGCCAGCATTTCATGCAATTTACATAAGAATGGTTTAAAGATAAAAAATAACATTCATTAGTGAGTCCTAGAGCTTTCTTTTTCACACTGTCCTGGAGAAACTCCTACTTCTTTTTCCCCCATCTCTGCATATCCAGTGCAACATTAAAAAAAGCACCATTCTAGTGTTAGCACTTAATAATTCTTTAAAATATGATATCCCTGGGAAACTCATGCAGACTTTTATGACTTGCTCCATTAGAAGCAGAATATGTATTTATATAATTATGAATCCCTGCCATCTTTGAGATAATACAGAATTCTAGTGGAGTATATAATTTGCATATGCATTCTCTTCTGTGTGTGTTTATACATGCACAAACACATACACAGCAATGAAGTTATATATCAAGACAGACCAAAATCATATAGTTAGATCATATAAAAATCCAGATACCACTAACACAGCTGATAAACTGTAGAATATGAGATACCAATCCTTTTGGCATTGCTCTTAGCTCTCTGAACATACGAATGAATTTGTAGTAGCTTCCATTCTTTTAATATTGGTATAATATTCCCACAATGGTGCACACTGGGAGAACAGGAAAAATTTGGCCTGTCCTACGTGACATTGATATTTTAATACCTTGAGGAATTAGTAACACTATGTCATTTTGTAAATTTGATTCTCGAGGTTCTATCAAGAAATATACCAGACTGACATTTAAGTAATGATAAAGGATTGTTTGCAAAAAGTTTACTAAATTCTACTAACTTAATGCTACAGCTGCTAAAGCATCTGCATTCAAAAATTTATGAGTAATTTCAAAAGCTTTCTATCCAATATTGTCAGAACACAACTTCCTATACAGTCCTGTGAAAGAACAGTGACATCAAAATAAGAAATCCAACTAGGTGATTTTAATATAGCTTCCAAATCCATTTATAGTTAAAACCTACATTCTGTTATTTGTTCTTTGTAATTTTGTAATGAGTAGTAGTTGCAGATTTGACTTCTTGTGATCTTGTAAACATAACTGCACAGCAGAAATATTTACAAACCACAGAATAAGAAAGATCAGATCACAGTCTGAAGAAAGTCCGGAGTTCATCTCCCAGACAGGTGGCTTTGACTGTTATTATCTTGTCTTCTATCACAATATTTATGCACAGTTTCCCTAAGATCAAAAAGAATAAGATGCAAGAACTAAAATGTGTTTTCAAGGTGTAATGCTAATATCAGACTCTACTTCAGTTGCTTTCCAATATGTAAAGTCAGCTGTGCTAGATAAGAAGTCCTTATTCTGCTGAATTAATTATAATTCCAGAAAAGGTTCCTTCCTAGACAAACCACAAAATTTATCACTGTTATTCCAATTAGTTTAATGGGCAGAAATTACAAGGTTCAACAGTAAATTGCACATGCAATTTTTGATAATGTGCAACAATAGGTCCTATTAGAAACAAAAAGTGAAGAGGAATGGAAAATGTTGCTCAGAAAACAGATGCAAAATTACTAGACTATAACAAAGTTTAAAATCAGCATAAAAGATCTATACATATATGGTAGAAAAACAAAATTATTTAAGAATTTTTTTTTGCACCCATGCTCCCATGACAAATGTCTTGGGGGAGGTTCCTTCACTAAAGTTACTCTCTGTTAGAGAGGATTCCTAGGAAAAGTCTGAGGAAATTTCAGTATCAGTACAAAATGTTCTTAAAAAAAAAAAAAGGAATAATAAAATATCAGGGCTAGATGGTAATCTTTCACAAGTTCTAAAGGAACTCAGGTATGAAACTGCTGAAAAATTAATTGGTATGTAATCTGTCCATCCCATCTGCCTAGAATTAAAGGAACATATTTTTGCAAGAGTGCAGCAGTTTTTAAAAAGAGCTCCACCAGTGGTCCAGAAGTTACCAGGTGATAGTTAGGACACATAAATCATGTGAATCTGTGGAAGTGGTAAGTGGAAATCTATTCATCAACACATGGATAAATACAGGGAAAATCAATACATTTTTTACACTACAATATTATATCTTGCAGGGTATTAGAATAATTTGAAATAATGAATGAGTATTTGAACCAAAGAACTACATATAGCACAAAATACTTTGATTCAGAAAACAGCTTTGTACAAGATGCATAAAGAAAACTTTTAAAGAAAATGCTTAGGGAATGAGAAATCACAAATTAATTAAGAAATTGTCAAAATACAGGAGTCAAGGAGTAGGAAATGATTGGTTCTCACAATGGAAGTTATCTATTTTCAAGGATCCTGCAAGGATGATTTTATCTGGAAACTAAGATGAGCAAATTATTCAGAAATAATCTAGGAAAACAGGGAGATGATAAAAGTTCTATGTGACATAAATTAAATCTGAATATGCTTAAGTGGTGCTGTTAGTAAAGAGTTGCAGAAGAACTTCATGGTACTGAGAGTCATTCAGATCTATATTGAGCCATCAGAAAGGTAAGTGCTTTGTGAAAATTGTTCTAGTCCCGCTAGAAAGATCTCCACTTATACCAATGGATGATACATCCCACTTGTTCTGGGTAGGTTTTTTTAGTGTGAGAACCATTATCCTCTGAAAATGCTGTATCATTTCACTAGCTGTTGAAGGACTTTAGATGTGAAGGGTCTAGAGAACAAGTCTTCTGAGGAGCGGCTGAAGGAACTGGGGTTGTTTAGTCTGGAGAAAAGGAAGCTCACAGGAGACCTTATCGGTCTCCACAACTACCTGAAAGGAGGTTGTAGCGAGGTGGGTGTCGGTCTCTTCTCCCAAGTAACTGGTGAAAGGACGAGAGGAAATGGCCTCAAGTTGCGCCAGGGGAGGTTTAGATTGGACACGAGGAAAAATTTCTTCACTGAAAGGGTTGGAATAGGCTGCCCTGGGAGGTGGTTGATTCACCATCCCTGGAGGTATTTAAAAGACGTGTAGATGTGGTGCTTAGGGACATGGTTTAGTGGTGGACTTGGCAGTGTTAGGTCAACAGTTGGACTCGATGATCTTAGAGGTCTTTCCCAGCCTAAATGATTCTATGATTCTATGTAACTTGGGTAAAGTGTCTAGCGTGCAACATCAGTGTCCCTGTGTAGATAAATTCTCAGACTGGATACAAAGATTATTTCAGAAGATAATATTCATTTTTATCTCATACCCAGGATCTATAAAAAGGTTTTAAAATCTAACATATGTGCTAATAATTAAGTTCAATGTCTTAAAGATTTTAGGGAGTTGTCATCTGCAAATTCATTTGTTCTTTTGTAGTGTGCTGGTTTTGGCTGGGATAGAGTTAATTTTCTTCACAGTAGCTAGTATGGGGCTCTGTTTTGGATTTGTGCTGGAAACAGTGTTGATAACACAGGGATGTTTTTGTTACTGCTGAGCAGGGCTTACACAGAGTCAAGGCCTTTTCTGCTCCTCACCCCACCCCACCAGTGAGTAGGCTGGGGGTGCACAAGCAGTTGGGAGGGGACACAGCCGGGACAGCTGACCCCAACTGACCGAAGGGATATTCCATACCATATGATGTCACGTTCAGCAATAGATGCAGGGGAGAGGTTGGCAGGGGGGGCACTGCTCGGGGACTGGCTAGGCGTCGGTCAGTTGGTGGTGAGCAATTGTTTTCATTTGCATCACTTGTCTTTTTTGGGTTTTATTTCTCTCTCCGTGTTATTCTACTTTTCCTTACAATTTATCACTATTATTATTTTATTTTATTTTTTTTTTTATTTTATTTTAATTTTTTATTTTATTTTATTTTATTTTTCAATTATTAAACTGTTTTTATCTCGACCCATGAGTTTTCTCACTTTTACACTTCTGATTCTCTCTCCCACGAGGAGGGGAAGGAGTGTGTGAGCGGCTATGTGGTGCTTAGTTGCTGACTGGTGTTAAACCATGACACATAGTTATGCCTTTTGTTTTTTTTCACCTGACACCAGAAATGTGCAGTGTGACATTGCTATTCTACATTTTAGTTAAGAAATAAATGAGAGATGAGATAGAAAAAATATGGAATAAAATGCAACAAAAAAGACTAAAGATAGGAAATCCAGTTAGGGTGAAATAGCAGAAAGTTCAAAATTTATTTAAAATTATGAGATGTGTGGCTAAATTTCTAGAAATGTAGCTGAAACTTCTCTACTAACCTTCTGCAACCAGACTGACTCTTGTCATTACAATGGCAGTCAGTTTTTTCTGTATCTCCACCTATTCCACAGCAATTAAGAAAGATGAGATAAGATGTACATAGTCATGTCGATGTTGATGATGATCAAAATACAAAAATGTCAGTAGAGGAGAGAGGGAACTGAAAATGAAAGTGAGAGAAAGCAGAAAGGCTAGTGAGAGTCTCAAGTTTTAAAGCCCTATGTTAAATATTTCAGTTGTAAATTTTAGAGCAGATCAGTTGCTTACCATACCTCAGGGGTGTCCAAATATTATAGAATTATCTGTAGAAAGTATTTGCGAAAAATAGCCCTTTGAATCCTTTTTAACTTGAATCCTAATACTGTTGGAGTCACTAAAGCTATGTAACCTGCCACTGATTCATACTGTCTAACCACTCTGGTGTGCATGAATCCACTCCTGTTATCAAATTTCTTTATGTGCATCTGTGAATAGATCCTATGTTATATCTGGGACTTAATAATGCAGTTGTAAGTGATTCTTCAAAATCAATGTGAAACAAAGGTTTTATTGTCCTCTGAGACGTGAGTTAACTATTTAATCTAGAAAGCTGGATAAAATTAAAGATGAGAAAAATGGGGAAATGAAAAAATATGCAATTTATTAGAAGAGAAGATCGTTGTATATTGATTGATAGGAAACTTCTTGAACTTATTATCATTTTACATATATGCAAAAGCAAATAAATTCATCCCTTGATTATTTCCGTAGGTTATTAACCCTATATTATGACAACATTTATCTTGCTTTTTTTTGAGTAAGAAGTATTTCTGCAGATATAACTTATGCATATAAGTTGCCGTGAACATAGATTGCATCAACTTCAGAAAAAACAGCCAGCAGCATAGAGGTACTGGTTAGAGACAAGTAAATCTCATGCTTAAATCCATAGCCTAAGGTTAAGACAAGCGACTTTGCTTCGTAGCAGGATTTTTCTGTGATCTATTCCTATTTGTTTAGCTTCTGTTTATAGCTCTTCCCAATCAGTAAAATGTGGACAAGCAGTGTTTCACAGGGGTGATTGCATCTATTCCATTTATACAGAACCACAAGCTGACTTCTGTGTCTTGAATAACTGTGCTGGGTATCTATAGTAGACAAGACATAGATTAATACTTTTCTAGGTAGATACTGCTATTTAAAATTTTAAAATAATTATTTCTAAAACACTGACCATAAATTATTACAAATACTTAAGGAGATACAGTTCCTTTCTTATACATGGCAAGGTGTTAGGAGGATAATTGCAGTCAAAATTGGGCTGTATTTAGATATCATGATCAAGGAAGTTATGTAAACAGAGATAGCTCAGGATCCAGGTTTGTTTTGGAATTCAGGGGTTGCTGAGGAAAACAGACAACGTTATCTTCAATACTGCAATCCAAACAAAAACATTAAAAAAAAAAGAATGCTGACATTAAAATAGTTCAAAGGATGTGGGGAATCTAATGAGTATGTTCAGAAAAATATACAGTCCCTAATTTAAACAGAGTAGCATAAATTAAATTTAAAAATTGAGACATACTTCTAAAACTGCATATAATTTTTTCAATTAAACTAATTTAATAATAAACAGGAAAACCTATGGCTGGAAACAATAATTTCAGGACTCAACAATTTTATGGAATAAATACTTGATTTTATTAGAAAAATAGACAATATGAAGTTTATTTATTTTGAATCCAGTTTTGAATACTTTTCTGCTAGATTTATCAGTGACAAGTTATTATTAATTGTCACTTACTTCTCATTCCTTGAGAGATGGACTTAATCAAATCTAAGAAAAATCCCCCCCCCCTCCAGTTAAAAAATACATTATAAAGTCCCATATTTGGGAATACTACAATATGAAATAGAGGAAAACATGATATTTTAAAATTAAATCCTATTGCTGACCCTATTAAGGTGCAAATGATTTATGGATGAGGTATAATTACTTTGCTTAAGGAAAACTGTGGGTTTGTGCTTACAGCAGATCAGAAGTTTCTGCCATTAAATATTCCAGGAAAAAGAGCAGGGATTTGAAGCAGGACCTCCCATACCATTCGAGGGCAAGACTTACGAGTAGTGGCTGAGGTCATTTGGTTTGTTCAGTTTGGAGAAGAGAAGGCTGAGGGGTGACCTCATCGCAGTCTACAACGTCCTCAAGGGGGACAGCAGAGGGGGAGGTGCTGATCTCCTCTCTCTGGTGACCAGCGATAGGACACGAGGAAATGGAATGAAGCTACATCAGGGGAAGTTCAGACTGGACATTAGGAAAAGGTTCTTCACTGAGAGGGTGGTCAGTCACTGGAACAGGCTCCCTGGGGAAGTGGTCACAGCACTAAGTCTGTCAGAGTTCAAGGAGTGTCTGGACAACATTCTTAGCCATATGGTTTAGTTTTAGGTAGTTCTGTGAGGAGCAGGGAGTTGGACTTGATGATCCTTATGAGTCCTTTCCAACTTGAGATATTCTATGATTCTACCACTGGTCTTTGAATTTGAGCGTGAAGGTGCGTTTCTCTTTTCTTAAAGTTTCCAAAAGGATCCATCTTGGTTCCCCAAGGATAGGGAAAAACAGGTATGAGAACTCGAACAATTCTTATTTTCTTGCAAACCCATATGTGTCCTTCGAATCTATACATAGGCCTAACACTCCAGGTTTGGAAAAGCAGAATTCTTCAGTGACAAAATAAGTGGCTGATTTTTTTTTTTACATAATTCGGAGATATGTAGAAATTCTTGAGATAATCACAGAAGCAGTAGGTAGGGCTGATATATTCATTCTCAATGTTCCACTCTACGCTTGCTGGTTAAGTTCAGAGATCAGTCCCAGGTTCTGGTTTCCTGACTACATGCTCAGCTCATGCTGAGGGGAACATTTACCAACAGACATCACAGACAAGACTGCACCAGCTCCAGCTCTTTCTGTACTTTGTAACACCTTCCCACCCTACCCTAACAGGCTCTGCATCTTCAAATGCCCTTGCACACTCTCACAATATACCTCATAGATTTGATACCCTCAACTTCATTCCATAAAAAGTGACTTAACTGGGTATCTATTTCTTTGTACACTTTATTTTGGACTGGAGGGACTAGCCTTGAACAGAGTGCATTTTTCTCACTCTGCCTGTTGGCCTGAGGGTCAGATGTGTCTTCCTGATGTATATGCTGTGCTGATGTAACATAAAGGACTAGCAAGAAGGGGAAAATGAAGCTCAATTCAGCATCACTTTTTCAGTACTAAAGCTCACTTACTTATGACTAGTTATCTCTGCACAGCACTGCACTGCTAAAATACAGCAGTGGGGTGACAGAAATATTAGATGAAGCCATAATGATGCAAAATGTTTCAGCATTCCATTTGCTGAGCTAAGGACTCAAGATTATAATGCTATGGCACACTGGCATGTCTTGCAAAAAGCTCATGTTCCCTTGGATCAGTCAAGCTGTTACTAATTCAGAAACTAATGATACTTATTTAAAAAGCTGAACTATGGTTTTGCAGAGATAGTGGTTCTGATTTTTCTTATAACTGAACAGAGAAATCCAGACATTTTTTACTTTTCCTCATTGATCACTTTTTTAAAACCAATTTTGTTGTATTTCAGAGAGCCCTCTAGATCTATTAAACTTATTCATGAACTAGTTCTGCACACACTATTTCTTCCACTATGCTAAAGTAGGTTGTGCATATTTTCATTTCATCATATCTGTTTGTGTATCTTTAAATGATAGCCAGAAGCTTATAGCTATGTTCTATGCAACTGATTAAAAACAAACAAAAAACCAAACAAAAATCCCATAAGAAGTAGAAGAGAAAAAAAAAGACAGTGAAGTCTAAACAATTCAACTCCTACACAGCTGCCTTGAATGTATCTCAGACAGAAATAATTAGTGTTACCCAGATCAAAAGAAAATCACCTTCCTTTCTAGAATGATTAACAATTTTTTTCTTTTTATATTGCCAATAACATAAGTAGTTCTATCATTATTTTTTGTATGTAAAAGCATAAAACTTTCAATACATCATATTATGGAGCTATATGAAAAGCAAATGCTTAGAATTCTTTATTTCATCTAAAAATGCAATCAGTAATATTGAATAGCAATGCTAAGGAAAAAGTAATTTGAGGCTTACTGGAAACAAGAAGAAAAAAACAAGTAAAAAGACCAAAATCCTGTTAGCATGAGAAGAACCAATTCTGCAGAGGAAAAAAGTAGTCTCAGTGCAATACTGAATTTTGCTAAAGTGAGAGACACCAACACAGATAATTAACAGTGCTCAGAATCACCTTCTCTGAATATACCTTTTCTTTCAGTATTATAAATGTAGCAGACAGAGCTTTAGATAATATTTCTATCTCCAAAAGATTCCTTTAGGAAATATTAATAGAAGTTCCAGTACTCTTCACAGTTTATACACAAGCTGTCATTTTTCAGAACAGAAACAATGAGCTACACAATGCAGTCATAGAAACATAGGCTTGGAAGTGTCTTCGGGAGATTATTTGGTCTAGATCATTGCTCAGAGGCATAACCAAATGGGTCTAGACCAGGTCTGACTGAATGCTATTGTGTGTTATTATCTGAATATGACTGTTTTAAATAAGGTCTAATATTGTGAATTACAGTCTCCCCAGGTAATGTGCTTAACTATCATTTCCTAATCTATATCAAGTATATTTTGAATTAATTTAGGCTTGTTAGTTTTTTATTAAATATTTTTATTGATATACATGTCTACCTTTGGTAGATATAAAGAACTATTTTCACTATCTGTTTTGAAAGAAGCTTTTTCATATTTTTGAAGATTATAATTGTATTCTTAAGTCCTTTTCCCAGTCCTTCATTAGCAATCTTTTCTAAATCCATTTTAGCAGGAGACCAATGCTCATTGCACGTAACATTTACTATCAGTTTTAACAACCTTGCAGGCACTTTGCATGTTCATAACTCATTTGTGTGAAAAAATCATCCCACTCCAAAGTGTTGATAAACTAGTTAAGAGATCAGATTATGTCCTGCTTACTATGGTCATAGCTTGACACAGGCAAAACTGACACTTGGTAAGAGTTGCTTAAAGAAACCAAATGTCCAAATTCCGTTGTTGCTACTGCCTTGGAAGAGGGACTGCAAGTTTGCAATTGCAGCAGGCTGACAAAGCAGCTTGAAAGAGACTGAAGGAAAAGAAGAAATGTATCTTTGGTACCAAAATAATTCATTATCAGTCCTTCATGATAAGCAACACACCTTAAATAGAAACATCAAATTTTAACCTTGCCACTCCATCTTATAGCAATAATTTAGCTAGCTATTCAGGTGACTTTCCTATCTTTTTTACTAATAGGACAAATTGTCAAATATGGACTATTACAGTAATTACTATGAACTACTGATATAACATCTGCTTTCAATTTGTATAACAGGTGATTATAAAATAGTTATTTCTTTGAGCAAATGCATTCCAAGTGTACAGTTGCTGGACTTTTTTATTTATCTGCACAGCATTGTCAGATGTTTCTATAGAATTTTATTATGAATTGTTCACAAAGAACATGCAGAAACATCTGCTAATGTACTATGGCTACAACTATGTTAACGAACAAGGCAACATCAGGGTCTGTCCGCTCAGGTTAAGTACATTTCTTTGCCACTAATAAAATCTGTATCCTTTAAGATATAATAGTCAAAGACTTTTTTTTTTTTTTTTATTATTGCAAGAATTCATTCAATCTACATCTATTTTGGAATCCAAAATTGCTAAATAGACTTTTTCTAGATGCATTTTGATATTAGCCCTAATAACAGTTGTTTCAGTTGCTTTATAGTTTTAATGTACATAAAGGTTATGGCGATTACATTCTCAACCAAAAAAATGTATCCATTGACTGTCTTTCAAGGTGCCTGTAGGTCTTCTTTTCCAAACAAGTACACATTAATTGATTTATACTTAAATTAAAAATACTACTGTTTTACAAAATTAAATAACTGTGATACAATAACAGATGGCTAGGGAGAAACAGCAAGTATTCCAGAAGATTGGATGCAGCAGTTGTAATCAACTTCACAGTTATGTTAATTTCTCACATTATAAACCATGACAGGGTACCCCTAGAAGAAAGGAATTTTTATTTGGTAAAATGCTAAGTTCTGTATTTAGACAAAATATTATAATTTAAAATATATAGACCAACACACTGAATGCTTTTTAATAATACTGATCTTACTTACTGAATATGTTAAATATATATGTACATATATATATTTCAAGTGTATATATATCTGTACAGGCACACAAACCAACATTTGCTGTTATACTGCCGTTCAGTAGTTTTAAAATGTCTTATGCATCTAGCTTGATCAAAGCTTTCCTATGCAAGTTACATTCAAGTTCTCATGAATTCATTTCCTTTTTACTTCTCCACAGGTTTGTTCAACCACCTGCTGAATTCAGTGGGATATGCCATCTGTTAAACTGGAGTCCAAGTCTTCCCTCAACAGCAAAACTCTCCTAATATCCACATTGAAAACATCCAAGTTCACATCAAAAGGCTTCCTCAGACTATGTTCCAGAGGATGTTCAGGGGCTTGGACTGCATCTACACTAGTAAAGAAAAAGGCCAGACACAGGGCTAAGGACTGGTATGCAATTTTCCTTATCGCTGAATAGCCTGATCAAAAAATGGCTGGGTTTTGGTTTGGGCGAACAAACTCCCTCCCACCCTATGCCCAATCATGATTAGTGTTAGCCAACAGCCTTTCCCAACAGGCAGCTTGAACAGGACTGCACGGTTTTACAGAAGAGTGGGGAGATTAGCTGCATTAACACAAACCCTTCACTTGGAAAATCTGTGTGCTGTTTTCTGATATGGATTTAGCAAAGAAATACTCAGACATCATTGATATCATGTTTCTGGGCTCCAGCATTCATTTTGCCCACAAAGCCTGAGTTATGTCTGGGCTGCAAGCGACACTGTGGACAGAGAATGCGAGGAAGGTCCTGGCCCTCAGCTTGCCCAGTCTTCAGATCTCCTCTTCACTTGGTGATGGGAGTATTGCCAAGGGTTTCTCTGTTGACTTCAATGGATTTTTTTATTTGACCCCCAAATTCTTGGAATCTTACAGGACTGCTGTAGGGTGTGGGGTGAAAATGTTTCCAAAAAAAGACAGAAAACACTGAAACAAGCTCCTAGAGGCCACTGCATTATTTTGCTTTCACTGTTTAAAAGCTATCTGTTTGTCTTGGAGTTAAAAAACAAGAAAGTATGAATTTAATCTATCTCAAGCTGTTCAGCTACTTAGCTTGAAATATAGGCACTTATCCATAATGGAGGAGATATCAGTGACATTAAAAGCAATGAGGGGTTAATTATGATTATTTAAATTTGTAAAAAGAATAAATTAGTATATTTGTAACCAAGTTATTTTTTTCACTTTTGGTCATGTAACATTTCTCTTTAAAATTTCTGTAAGATCTAGTCCATTTTAACCCTAGAAATTCCTAGTGCCTACCAAAAGGTAAATATTCAGCTCTGTTGGCACCCCTTAATCAGAGGCAGCTAGCACACCACAAAACTGCCAGCCTGAAAACTACATTGCAGCCTGGGTACAGTGTTTCTTTATCGCTACCTACATAGCTGAAGTGAAATGATCATTGCTAGTATGGATGATAAGTACTCCCTTTTTTTTAGTGTGTTTTGGGATAGCAACCTTTTCTTCAGAATTATAGATTTTTGTAACATTTCCTGTCCTCATATTTGCTGTAAGGATATAATTAAACTGTATCTTCATTTCAACTCTGACAGACAATCAATTATGAGTGCTTCCATCTGTAGCCTCTAATTTAGAAGAGTGTCTTGACAATATATGGATTTGTGACTTTGATTTAGAATCATAATAGATTTTCCATGCCTTAAAGTCCCTTGCTGCCATTGGTATCCCATTCCTCACAAGGAAGTAGTAACTTATAAGAGTACCACTAGGAGAATCAGCAAAGCTAACTTTTATGCTGACTACAATTCTAGCTCAGCGACACAATCTGACATCTTGATAGATGAGTCACAGTTTTTTTGCATTTGATGATGGGATTCTATGAAATATCTGATCCAAAACTGTTTTGGTCTGGATAACCAAGGCCTTACTATTTTGCTAAAAATCCATCCATTTTTCTATAGATCCATTTGGCATACATTTAAGATTTGCAGGGATTCACATTTAGAATCTGGAATTTGCTTGAAAGTAGTTCTGTAATTGATGGAAGGAATGGATTTGTAATTATTATTCAGAGCTGAGTGTTCAACCAGCTTTATCTAATCCTGAATAAAGAGAAATGTTTTTCCTCTTGCATTTTGAAAACTTTATCTTCCCCATTCCACTACTGGAGAAAATAGCTCATGCAATAAAATCAGTTCATCATACCCTAGAATTATTGAAGTCCAGTCACTATCTCTTTAGAAAGTAGGAAAAAATCTAGTCCTTTAGTAGGAGAAGCATATAGATCTACAAAGATCTCTCTAGTTGGCTTAATATCTACTAATTATCTATTTAATATATTTATATTACAGATAATTATTTTTATGCTGAGTGTCCATATTGCCAATCAATGATGTTATCAAGTTTCCTTTCCTTTCCTTTCCTTTCCTTTCCTTTCCTTTCCTTTCCTTTCCTTTCCTTTCCTTTCCTTTCCCTTCCCTTCCCCTTCCCTTCCCCTTCCCTTCCCCTTCCCTTCCCCTTCCCTTCCCCTTCCCTTCCCCTTCCCTTCCCCTTCCCTTCCCCTTCCCTTCCCCTTCCCTTCCCCTTCCCTTCCCCTTCCCTTCCCCTTCCCTTCCCCTTCCCTTCCCCTTCCCTTCCCCTTCCCTTCCCCTTCCCTTCCCCTTCCCTTCCCCTTCCCTTCCCCTTCCCTTCCCCTTCCCTTCCCCTTCCCTTCCCCTTCCCTTCCCCTTCCCTTCCCCTTCCCTTCCCCTTCCCTTCCCCTTCCCTTCCCCTTCCCTTCCCCTTCCCTTCCCCTTCCCTTCCCCTTCCCTTCCCCTTCCCTTCCCCTTCCCTTCCCCTTCCCTTCCCCTTCCCTTCCCCTTCCCTTCCCCTTCCCTTCCCCTTCCCTTCCCCTTCCCTTCCCCTTCCCTTCCCCTTCCCTTCCCCTTCCCTTCCCCTTTCCCTTCCCTTCCCTTCCCTTCCCTTCCCTTCCTCAAAGATTTTATTTGATTTTTCAAGTGACAACATTATACTACTGCCATGATCTTATGGAAATGCACTTCATTAATCATTCTGTTCTAATGTTACTTGTCTTTTTTTACCTCGCCATTTCATCACTGCTGTATCTTATAAAATTTTGCCTTGCAAATGGTTTTGTATGCATGTTGTCACATCTATTAGAGTTTCCTTCTAAGGCATCTTACTCATCTAGCATTCCTAATGCATCTACTTCTTATCTTGTGATGTAAGATTAATGACAGATTGTGTTGTACATGAATTATAAAGACTGTGAGTATATGCAGCACACAAAAAGCCAGACTGAATCACATGAAATTACACATAATCTGTTCCAAAAAATATCCTCGATATTTTTCACCGCAAAGCTGAAAACAAACATGCTGGAAGCAAGTGTTATGAGTAAAAGGACTGGAAGCAGTAACATTTATTTGTGAATTGTTTATTTAGTAACCAGCTCATTGCCTGCCTCTTTTTCTGTGTGCATGATCTGTGAAGAGAGTGTGAAAAAATGGATATCCTAGTTCTAAGATATATCATTTTAACTACCATTTTGCAGAATGGGTGAACAGTTTACACTAAACATAAGTAGTGAAAATGTGACAAAAAGACTATTTCTATGAACATTCACCTCTTAAAAATCTGGCTGGGGCAGTCTGATGGTCAAAACTACTTTAGAGGAAGAAATGTTTTTTCCCACTGTCTTGGAGAAGGTGGACTTCTGTGTCCAAGTATTCATTTTAGGAAGGGAAGAAGAGGAATGAACTATGGTGAGGCTGGTCATACTGTTCCCAAGAGAATGGATGGAAAAGCAGATGTTAGGTGATGTAGAAATTGGATGTGTTTTTTGATTAAACCACACTAAGATGTGTCCAGGATTGTCCCTGTTACTGAGATAAGGAAGCAATTCCATTGATAATACGTGACTTCTTAAGTGATAGAATCCTTAGCATACAGAAAAGAAAAGAAAAGAAAAAAGAAAGAAAAAAAAATATAGAGATATTAAAAAACCCAGTAATTGGAAAATTCAAGATTAATGAATTAGAAATATCCTCTATGTAATTAATGTTATTGTTGCCTTTGTTATTTTAAGATTTTTAAATTTACGAACAATTTTTTAGGCTGACACTGGGGGGAGGGGATTGACAGATACTGCTTTCAGATTTTTTGAAGATTTTTAAGAACTAGTCACTAAACCAGAAACTTGACAATGTAGATGTATCATTTACTGTGTTCTTGCAGTTTATTTTTTAAGACCGTCAAACAAGAAATTGTCACATATCTTTGTATCAGATATGTATTTGGAGTTCAAGCTCATTAAGGTTTCTAATATTTTCTTTTTATAAAAGAAAACAGACTCATTCTAACACCCTCTACAGCCATCAGTCTTCATGTGTTTCTATTCATTGGCCCAGATTAAAACCTCAGATATGTACATTAAGCTCAGTGGAACTATACAGTCTGTGCTTATACAGCTTGCTGCTGGAATTCTTCTAGTTGCCTGTGTTCTAAATTAATATCTTCAATATTTCTGAATAGAAAGGGGAGAGGAATAGCATCAGACACAGCATGATCCCTCTGCCTTTAATCCAGGACAACATTCACCTGTACTATAGCTATGTTGCTCTGTCTCTCCCACTCACTTTCAGTGTTTTCTTCCCATTTTATATGTATTCATAACTGCCCTGTGTTCTTCAGTTTTCTCAGCATGACTCTCCTCCTCCGCATCTGACATTTCTGTCTATCACCTGACACATTTTCCTCACATGCATGTGCACCATTTTTCACATGTAATATCACAACCTAATCTCAAAATCTAACTTTTTTTCCACGTCATGCTTATGGAATTAATTGTGGGGGTATAATTCTATATTCATACTACTTCACCAGTAACAGAGTAACTTTGCTGCTTGAAATTGAGTTTTTCCTGGGTCATACTAATGTAAATACAGTTAATACTTTTCTGATTCTCTCCACTAAACTCCTCACCTGATTTGTGTGGACAAAATCATAGTGAGTACAGAGAGTTAGAGTTAAAAGCTAAAAGCTAGATATAACTGCAGCTCTGTAGTTTTGCAAGCTATATCTAATGGCAGTTGATGACAGTACTTTATTCCTGCTCTGTTTGAAATTTCTTTCTTATCCTTTAATTTTTCCTGTCTTCTGTCTTTTCTTTTCATCTTATATTTAC
>NW_008825566.1:987511-990295 GCF_000699105.1 Pygoscelis adeliae | reverse complement strand
CCTACTGTTCACAGTATGTACAGTATATGCAGTAGATATTACAGCTGTACAGTAAATGTCACATATTTAGACAGTAATCCATGAAGATCGCCTTATCCACTGTAGTATGTAGTATGCAATATGTCCCTAATTCATTAGTTATAAATTGTAAATAAATAGCTGAACTTCTAACTATGCCCCCCAGTTCCTATTTTCCTGATTGTAATGTCACTATATTTGGTTTCTGCAAAGTTCTTTGTCTGCTACCTGTCTGTGGGTCTAACACTGTCTAGGAATTCATTAATAAAAAAACTTAACGTAATGCTTCCTGACTTTTCAGTTAATTCAATAACTGGCTACTCTTTAAAATTTCCAAATACAGTTTTCGGAGCATTTGGGTGACATTTTAAATCACAATGCCAAAATATGTGTTCAATTGATAATGTAAACAGAGCTAATAAACTAAAGATTTCCTAAAGTTTACCCAAAGAGGCTGAAAGACAGCAATCACTATGTTAACCTGTTTCCCTAAGGGTCACTTTAGGCATTTTGAACGCGTGGCTAATTAGCCCATCAATCGTGCAGGGATTCACTTGTAAGACTTAAAGGTTAAAGACATTCTAGATGATAGACACATTTTTGGCTACCTCAGGAAGTAAAAATGTTCACCATCTTCACTGATTTTAAATTGCAGTTGACAGGATCTGAAAAAGATTCTGGCCCTTGTCATATTGGATTTAACAGCTAGTCAGGCAAATGCTTATGAATAGGAAGAGTGACAGTCTTCACTAATATTCTTGTGTTTAAGGATACTCAGCATGTGAATATGTGCAGGGCTTTTACAAGACACTGAGAATACAAAAGCTTGAAGAAAGAAGGGTTTGAGAACGTGGAAGCTTGTCTGTTTTTTCAATTGTCATTTGGCCTAAAAAAACCATACCTACCTCTCCCTTCAAATAATGCTTCAGTTCAAGAATATAGTTGCTTACAAGAATCAAACAAAAATAGTTTACTTCTTGCTTTAGAGTCACTTTGACTTTCCTGAGGTATGTTCAGATAATGAGCTGTTCCAATGCTGCTCACAATATATATTTTTTAAATTCTGGAAAAACTTCAAAGGGAACACTATCTACACACAGAAGAAACCTCTCAAATTTTTTTTTTGGTGTTAAATATAAAAAAAGTTATGTGATTTTTTTCCTTCTCCTTCTTCCCAGATATCACTTCGTGATTGCTACCAAGTTCCCACAAGGAACATTCCTACCTGAAATCCCTCTGTTTTCTCTTTTTAATTCTGCTTAGATGTCTCTGCTTTTGGAATTTTATTAAATACTCCCAGATTATAAACAATACTTAAATATAAGATGCCTATAATTTTTAAGCCACAGTTTGGATCCTCTGACTCTCCCCTTACCTATTGTCAAATATTGGAAAGAGTTAAAACAGCAACATATTGAATAAATACAAAAATCCACATAAAATATGTGCTAACAGCCAGGCATAGATGCCGTTCTGCAACCCAAGCTGAAAGGACTACCCATTATGCTACATAATGTAACAGAACTTCAGTTGAATGGAATGAGATTTCTCTACAACCTAGTAGGAAGGGTTGGCTGCCAGAAATTTGGGTAGATATCCCAAAAATGAGCAAAGAAACTAAAATTCTGGCATCTATTTTTTGATTTGCCGAGGTAGAACTTAATACCTTTATAACGCTCTGGAGGCTAAGTGTTGTTGTTTGAGAGGGAATAATTGCAAGGAAAAAAAACCATTTATTTTCTCTCTTTGTTCTTCACTCTTCCTTTAAAAAACACACTAAAAATATACACCAAAAAACCTAGTAGAAAGACAGATCGCAGTGTTGTTCTCTTTATTGTAGCTGCTTATAACTTTTGATTATGTTTCAAATACCTTTTAGCATCAAGTGAAATACCAGTGATATAGAAGTTCAACAACCCAGTGATATTAGCAAAGTCTCGTTTCAAGCATGCCAGCTTAAACATGGTGCTAGACATGCACAACCCCTTTGTTGGAGCTAGAAGGGCTACTCTGCTGCACTTGTACAAGAACATGAAGCTATGAACCTGCCTCTCACCATGACCTGATACGCTACTGCAGTCTGGAACACAGTGTGAAGATATATGTACGGTAAGTTTCGGTCACTACTGGTACAGGCATATACTATTTTAGTCGAGTTAACACAGGCAGCAAATGTTTAAAATGAAGATACACAGTAGGAGACTAGTAGAAGTACACATGGTAGCTCCTGAGATGGAATCCGTACTTTTATATGATCACACTCATGCTTTTAACACATTGTAGTTTATTTAAAGATTTCGTGGGGTTTCTAGTTGCAAAATACCCCAGTTGTAACTGCTCTGTAGACATAGGCTTAGTTGAAAACGAGCTGCACTCATTGAAATTGTCTTTGTCTCTCTATAAAACTAGGAAATAGGAGATTCATCATAGAAATGATCTACACCATTCATTTAGAAATATACAAAAGAAAATGCAATGTCCTCTCAAAAAAAATTCAATCTGTCCTGGTTTCGGCAGGGATAGAGTTAATTTCCTTCCTAGTAACTGGTACAGTGCTGTGGTTTGGATTTAGGATGAGAACAAAGTTGATAACGCACTGATGTTTTAGTTGTTGCTAAGCAGTGCTTACACTAGCCAAGGACTTTTTAGTTTTCCATGCTCTACCGACTGAGAAGGCTGGAGGTGCACAAGAAGCTGGGAGGGGGCACAGCCAAACTGGCCAAAGAAACATTCCATACCATGTGACGTCATGCTCAGTACATAAAC
>NW_008825566.1:974215-987392 GCF_000699105.1 Pygoscelis adeliae | reverse complement strand
TATTATTATTATTATTATTATTATGGGGCGGAGGGAGTGAGCGAGCGGCTGCGTGGTGCTTAGCTGCCGACTGAGGTTAAACCGTGACAAATCCTTCTTCATTTCAAAGAATCTACTGAACTTAATTTCTGAACAAGTATAGAAAAGAAAGTGAAACACCACTTTTCCTCATTATATAATTGCATACTAGTAATGTACAATAAAGTGTGCTATTTGAATTAGCTGGCCCATTGCTGGGTGATATACATTTATTGTGTAAATGTTCAAACACATACATATATACACACCTTTTTTTTATTTTCTAATATGTTGCATATAGTATAGTGTCTAAAAAACTCAGGTAGAACAGAATCCTCTTATTATAAGCTACAAGAACAGAAAAGATATGTTCCTTTTCCTAAGCAGTTAATGTACCATATTTAATCCATTAGCTGGAGATATAGTTCTGGCTTTATAAACTAGATGTATATCTGGGAATCCAATGAAGTTTAGGCCATAGATCACAATTTTAACTTAAGTATCAATGGGATAAAACCTATGGTTTTTTATTGTTACTTTTAAGACTTCCATCTAAAATCACAGAATCACAGAATGGTTGAAGTTGGAAGGGACCTCTGGAGGTCATGTAGTAAAATTCCCCTGCTTAAGCAGGGCCACCTAGAGCTGGTTGCCCAGGACTGTGTCCAGATGGCTTTTGAATATTTTCAAGGTTGGAGATTCTACCACCTCTCTGGGCAACCTGTTCCAGTGCTCAGTCACCGTCACAGCGAAAAAGTGTTTCTTGATGTTCAGACAGCACCTCCTGCATTTCAGTTTGTGCCCATTGCCTCTGGTCCTGTCACTGGGCACCACTGAAAAGACCCTGGCTCCGTCTTCTTTGCACTCTCACTTTGGGTATTTATACACATGGATAAGATCCCCCTGAGTCTTCTCTTTGTTACCCTTTGTTGGAATCTCTCCAGTACATCCATATCTCTCTTGTATTAGGGAGTCCAGAACTGGAAACAGTAATCTAGGTGTGGCCTCACCAGTGCTGAGTAGAAGTGAAGGATCACCTCCCTTGACCTGTCGGCAATGCCTAATTCAGCCCTTTTTTGCTGCAAGGGCACATTGCTGGCTCATGTTCAAGAGAAAATCCAACTTAGTAAAATGCCTGGATAATTTCCTGTATTCACATGATGAAGAGAAATTAATGAAACATTTTTAAAGGATAAGATTTATCACAGAAGACTTACTATAAACTTTTTTAACACGAGTATATGCATTAATAGGGAGTCCTAGTAAATAGGTGAGAGAACTGACACAGATTTTGTGTTTTAAAAAATGTTTTTCTGCTTCTACCTTCATATCATTTTCATCTTCCAGTTGTCTCTGAATTCCTTTGCTCCCTTTGTTGAGTTGATGGTTATTTTGGGCTTTGTTTTTCTTTGTAGTGCTTTGTTTCTATGACTTTGCTAATAGCTAATGTTTTATTGCTGAAAAAGGGTAATTGAACACCTAAAAAACCAAGAAGCAATTATAGTTTTCACGGGAATACTTATTGCCAGCGCTTGACAACTGTTGGCAGGTTGGGAGAAGAGAATATTTATTTGGAATATATTATGGAAAAGACACTTCTTTTTTTCAATTTAACCTCATTAGTTCTAGTTATATGTCACTTATTATGGACGGGATGCTATTAAGGTTCTTAAAAATGGGATTTAAGTGAAATCAAAAAAATTAGGTCTAAAACTGTGATTCTTAAAACACACACTCAGCTGTCATCTAACTCTCTGCATACATTACATTTTTAAACTGCAAGTTTGCAGGGATACAGGGTTGTGCCTCTGAGCTCATGCAGAGCTTCAGCCCTTGCCAGGCTAAGCAGCATTGCGCCTTGCCCGCTCCTAACATAGCCAACCCCCTCATTCTTTTCTTTTCACCTACTTGTAGGCATTTTCATACAACAAACAGCAAGTTATAACCAGAAAAATTAGTTTGCTTTTTTTAAAGCTGGTGGTAGCGGTGTAGCAACAATACTCACTCACCTTCAGGTCTACTCCCCTCCTAAGGGGATTCAATCCCATTTCCCTCATGGAAATGCTGTTATTCATGGCATTCATGAATATTCATGGCAGCTAGCTAGGAAAGAAAAGAGACTGCAAGCAATCTTTCAAAACTATCATTTTTTAGAAGGGGTTAGATAAATACTACATAAACTCTTGGAAGAGGCACTATTGAAATCTTTTAGAAAAATGTTCAGGACCACTCTCTTGCTTTTAGTGAGGATCCAGAAAGAGATAATTGAAAACCTAGCATAGTTACCCACATAGTGTTATTTCATGTTTCTTCCCTCCCAATTTGTGTTTTTTACCAAGAAAATAATATATCTGAACTTGTACAGGGAACACATTTGTTAAAGATAATAGTGAAAAGCCATTTCAAAATGACTGTTCATCAGAGGGTAGCATATAATGACATTAGGGAGACTGGTTTTCTATTTCATTCATAGTAAAACGATTCAGTCCAGAAACATGCTATTGGTCAGTGCTGACTTTTTTTCTCTCTCTCCCTCTTTCTTTCTCTCTGTTTGTGTGTATGTGTGCATGAAGCAATAGGGTATCTGAAAGCATTCCCTTTTCTACAACAAGTGACAAATAAGATTAAAAGCAATTTCAAAAGGACAAATGCTAAAACATATAATTTATGCATATCAGATACTTTAGTATCAGACTCTCTAACTTGTCTTATCCAAAACTCATCTCTCAAGATATTTTAACTGTTGTCTTTCATCTACAGTACTCTGTCTCCATTTCAGCCCCTTATACCTCTCCTCATTTCATCCTGACTTTCTCAGGTATTTTCTGACTTATCAGAAATCACACACACAGGAAGCAGAAATGTATACTTTCCAAGTAAATTTTTACTTTATTATACTTTCCAAGTAATTTTTTTTTTTTTTTTTTAAATCAAATCTTTTCCACTCCAAGCTTTCAGACTAAAGCAACACAGGTTTCTCTGTAATTCTGTCTTGGAAAATGCTTATTATGTGTTTTCTGCTTATGCAGAATATATAAAAAACAGTCTGAATTTTGAGAGTTAGTCTTTCTCAAAGTATGTAGGCCTGAAAGAATCATAATGTACTTGATTAAGTATCATATAATATCTGTAATCTTGGCAACTCACAAATTCTCTGAAAGAGTTCATTTTATGCCAAGTTCGAAGTATATGAAGTTGTAAGGGTTACAGTGAAAGGAATGTGATGACTCTCCAGGTAAAGTCACATTTGAAAAATATATAAAAGGACTTCAGAGACGTTTATTCAATAGAGTTAGTCTCACATTTTCACATATAAGAATGAACCTTGCTCAGTTTGATTACATGGGAGTTACTTCTGTTCCCATTAACTTTAGCTGAGTCAGTAAGTAATCCAGTCGACTTCAATGGATCCACTCAAATGAGACATACATAAAGGACTCAGTGGTAACTGTTGAAAATTTTTTAAAATTAATGTCAATTTGCTGACTCTAGCGGCTCTACTGAGAGCAATGATTACTGTGGTGTACAGGCATGCTGACTAAAACTGCTCCTTATTTTTGTTCTCAGTTATCTGACAGGAAAGAGGGATGAAAGATTACTTCTCTGTCACATGACAGGAGGTGTAGTCTGTCAACTGCAGCATTTCCTGCTGTAATTACCTACAGGGATGTTATTTTCATTATATTCTTTACAGAGTTTCCAGTGTCAAGGTAGACATGAGAGTGGAAAACATGAAATCACTGTGGTAAAACAGATTTCAGCCATGGCCTCTCTCTTCCTTTTGTCCCAGATACACACTGTTACAAAGATTGATTTTTCATTCTTTTTTTTTTTTTTTCCAGGCAGTCCAAAGCATTTATTTCAACAATGTGTTTCAAATCAACTGTGAAATAAAAAATGATAACTGTATTTTATTTAAATACTTTTTCTGTCATAAATGGGATCATTATTTTAAATCATTAGCTTTAGAGGGGCATAATTCTGTGACTATTAAATATGCAGATTATCCTACTTATGTACATTCTGTAAGAGATTATCTTTCAATGAGGCATTAAAGAACTAATAAGGCCATAAGAAGCATTTAGCAACCTTGTTGAGATGGTGTTCTGGTGGCTTTCTCTCTTCCAATAGCTGTCTTGACTCAGGGAAACTGAGCAGCTGTGTACTCCTCAGCAAAATCTGATCTGTCAGACTTGATTTCTGTGGTAGAGATAGAACTTACATTTAAAAGTAAATGTTCTAGTGGGAATGTTTTAGGGCTGGTTTACAAAAAATTGCTTAGAGTGATAGGAGCTAATATAGATCTATTTAATTTTTGCAAAGCTTCACATTTCCTTTTCAGTTGAAATGTTTTTCACATTGCACCACCGCTACCCAAGGAGGCCATAAAACCATTGCTTCCCAGTATTGCTGTCCTATTCATCAACATTGTCTGGAATGTCTGCAAATCGCCTGTCTGACCATTGCAGTTACAGTTCCTACCTTTTCATAGAATTACAGAACAGCTCAAGTTGGAAGGGACCTCCAAAGATCATCTGGTCCAGCCTTTCGTTGGAAAGGGAGCTTAGATGAGATTATCTAGCACCCTGTTTGATTGCATCTTGAAACCCCCCAGTGATGGGAACACTACCATGTCCCCGGGGAGGTTGTTCCGGTGAGTGATTGTTCTTACTGTAATAAATTTATTTCTTATGTCAACAAAACCTCTCCCAGTGCAACTTGTACTTGTTGCCCTTGTTTTCTCTATGTGGCTCCTTGTGAAGCGAGAGCCTCCATCCTCTCTGTAGCTGCCCTTTAAGTACTGGAATACTGTGATGAGGTCCCCCTCGAGCCTTCTCTTCTCCAGGAAAAGAAGACCTAACTCCTTCAGTCTTTCTTCACAGGGCAAGTTCTCCAGCCCTTTGATCATCTTCATACTATTCTTGCTAGCCCACTCTTCCAGCCTGTCCAGGTCTCTCTGTAAGGTGGCTCTCCCTTCTGACATGCCCACCTCACCACCCAGTTTGGTGTCATCAGTAAACTTGGTAAGGGTGCTTTCAATTCCATAATTCAGATCATTTATGAAGGTGTTGAACAGCATGGGGCAAAGTAGCAATCCCTGGGGAATCCCACTTTTGTGACAGACTATGAGCCTGAGTAAAAACAATTGATCACCACTCTCTGAGTGTGGCCTGTTAGCCGATTTCTTACCCATCTCACTGCTTCTTTTCTTATATTAACTCTATTTTTTTTACCTCTGCAAATCAGCTGATCGAAGATTCAGTCTTATCTTCCAGTCTTATCTTCCAACAGAGGTGGCTTTCCAAGACAGGGCTGGAATTAAAACAGCATGAAAGGTTGCTGTGTCTAACTGTCTTTCACCTGCCATGCCAGCTGGAGGGTCAGTGCTGGGAGTAACAGGCAACAACAGTCTAGCCACGTTTTTGAAAAAGGTTGGCAGTCATTTTCACCCCAAAACCTCTTATTTCCTGTCTTCTACTTTTATAACACTACAGTAGTGATACTGAAAGAAAAAAAAAAAAAAAAAGGAAAGAAGAGAAAGAAGAGACGGCAAGGATTGTAAACAGGGCACATAGGAGAACTCAGAGTTTTGAAGCTGCCTAAAAACCAAGGAAATTCCTTTTCCAGAACAGGTATGATGGAAAATTGTTTGATTTGTTTTGTTTTGTTTTTTTAAATCTAAATTTTAAACAAGCATATTATCCATTAAATGACAATTTACATGAAATTAATTAGCTGTGGTGTCTAAATATTTTGCTGTTTGTGGTAGGTTTCATTTATCTATATATTTTGCGTCTATTAATTTATAAATGTATTAAGGAAAAATAGTTCAGAATTAAAGAAAAACATTATAGAAGCCAATAAGTTTATACTGAACAATACATATTGTGACTTAGAGTCCTAGAGTACATTATGTAATAAACCTTACGATGTGCATATGTGACAGTATATATACAATGGCATATAATGTAATACATCAAGCCATTGTATACCACTGTCCAGTTTATTACCAGTGAATGCCAGGCAGTTAGAAGTTATTTGCTAATTTCAATATTATTCTTCTAATATAATATTGTTTCAATATTATTCTTAGATCTAGCTGAAAACTTTCTTAACTGGGGTAAAGTAACAATCATGGGGATTATACTTAATTAATGGCTTCTAAACTAATAATCCTTGTTACATGCTAATGGTTTTAAAGTTGATATTTGGCATATATTTTTCAGCACACAAGTTACAAATCAGTTTAACAATAAACTTCTAATTCTATACCATTTCTCTGGTTCAGGTTATTGTGTTAACACTAGCACAATAGTGGAAGAAAACAGCAGAACTGAAACCCACAAACTTTGGTTTAAGGCTATGTCAGAGAAGTCAAAGCAAAATGAAAATTCTTTGCGTGTTGCCCCTGTTCTGATAAAACCTCAGAGGAGAGTGAGGATGTAACTCATAAGGGAGAAATAGAGCTCACCAACACAATAAATTCAAAAATCCCAGGTCTGCACATCTGTAGAGTTACTGCAACCATGTATAAATATTTCATATCATTGAGGAGACTACGTAGGAAAAATATTGTTGATCCAAGCCATCGTGTGCAATTTCTGTGAGAAAAGAGGGACCATGTACATCCCCTGGCTTCTGCTCAAACCTTTCATTTATTCTCAACTTTTTCCACTAAGGAAATAATTTTGACATATGGAGCTAGTACTTTTTGAGGTAACCATCCTGTTTCACTTCTGCGAACAACCTTCCTTTCTATGTGATATGGCCCTTTGAAAGCTTTATGATGAAAGTGAATGTGAACTACTCTATAAAATATAATAAATTGTGTGGCTATGGAGAGGAGAATAATTTTCTGTGGGCAACTTCCCCCCCCCAGCCAAAAATAAATGCCCTACTAGAATAAAGATAAAAGCTTCTGTGGTGATTGAACATATATATATATATATAAAAAAAAACAACAAACCACCATCTGTGAGCTCCTTTAGGAAAGGAGATGTGTTGCTCTGCACTGCACGCTGGTCAACGCCATGTACTACTCTCCCTTCCAATAAATTTCTGATCTGTGGACTGTGCTACAGCACTGCAACTCTTTCCAGTCTAGGAAGAGCCACTCCAGGAGATATCTGAAGTCACAAGTGTCACTACTACTACTACTACTACTACTGCTACTAGTACTACTACTGTGTTCTATTTATATGGCTACTGCATTTTCTTTTCCCTAAAGGTGAAATGAAGCTTGGTTTTATAGCATTGCCTTGGCTGGAAATGTGTCCTTTCAGACCTCTGCAAGGAAATTTATTTCTGTATATATCTATCCTCATTCAAAGAGGAATTGGGTTGTGTTTTTCTCATGTTGGTAAGAATCACAGTGGCTATGTTTTCTGAAGATCTGGCTTTTTTCTTTCTGTGCCTCTATTCTTCATCTGTTTAAAGGGATTGATCAGATGTTCCTGCTTCACAAGCGTCCTGTGAGAAAAAAAAATATTAAAACATTGTTCTTGTGACAACAGAGCTCGATATATCTAGTGAAAATGAATAAGAGAAAAAATAAATCTGAGAATTATAATGAAATGTACTTTTGTTTTTAGTAATTCATCTGGCCCTTAATAAGACATATATTTTGCTTAGAACATAGATTTGACAAAAACAGCCAAACTTTTTGCAGAGAAACACCATCATCACAGATGTAAATAACTATAGCGTATAATAAAGACAAAAGCAGCCAAATAAATGATGGCTAATGTTTCAGATCCAAATGGAATACGGTATTCCTCAACACTGAAATGGAAGTGTAAGTGCCATTCCCACAGCATGGGAAGACTGTGTTTGTTCGTTTCCACTTCGTATTTCCCTAAGGACACTTTGCTCCGCCAGTATAATTAGGATGACATTTGGAGCTGCTGTATGTCAATGCAAGAGTAAGAGACACTGTGCAGCTTGACAAGAGATTACAATGTCAAGTCAATTGCTGCTGCAATATCAATATTTATTCCATCACTCCTTATGTCTTGTTTTATTTTTGTTCCTCTTTTTCTATTACGCATAGAATAATATCTAAAAACTATTTTGTTGTTGCAACAAATTTTTTTTTTGCTCTAGGTGTCCTTGTTTTTTCCCTGTTAATTTTGATCTTAAATCCTTTCCCTTCTCAGGTGAATTGTAACCCTTTCACTAGCACAATTACTTTCATAGAATGAATTCTCAATTGATCTAGTACAACATTTCTGATGAGTTCTGTATCTGAATTCATCAGAGTGATCTCAGAACTATAATGAATTACTTCACTAATGGTGAATACATATCCATTGTATTTATCCATTGCATTCACCATTAGTAAGACAATTAAAACTCTAAAAGTATCATTATAGTTCTGAGATCACTCTTTGATGAATTCTGATACAGAACTCGGAAATATTATAACGAGATCAATTGAGGTACAGGGCTTGCCTTTAAACATGCAATACTTGCCAGCACCACATAGCATTACCTGAGATTTTTGAAAGTTTATTTTTGTGAAGATGGAAAGAGAGTAGCTGTGGTTATCAGCTCATCCATGCTTTCTTTTTACAGCATAGCAGAAAAAATTTACCCTGAAGTGGAGTCAGATCATCAGGTATATCCTAATGAATGTTTCAGCATTGTTTCTGTGGAATAATGTAATAGCAACAAAGCACAGCAACACAGATGTTGGAGTTTAGAGCCAGCAGTGAAACAATTACGTTTAATTTATATTACTTTAGCTTGATTAATTTTCTTTTATATTTTCCTGATTTTATTGTAGAAAACATAAGTATAATGATGTTTCATAATAAATTTTTTTCTAAGAGAATGTTTCACCTTCTTAGAGATATATATCTGCCTCTTTATAAGCAGATCTATTTCATACTGAAGCACAATATCATTGATAGGATTATTTTTTAAATGGATCAGAAAATCAGCCTCCCAGTTTAAGGGTCTGCTGAGCTTTAATGCATTAGCTCTTCTTTGGGAATTGTGTTTATTTCTCTATACCACCAAGAATTATTTTGATGTACGATCTGGTTAACTTTTTATCACATCACTAGATGGCAGTGTCCCTTCTAGCCTTTATTTGTGTTTCTACACGTCTCCAAGACATTTAATTGTGATTCATAAATGTTCAAATTCTATTAACCATGGAGCATGGTATTAATATCAAATTCGTTTATCTTCACTAATAAAAATAAGGTAAATATCAAAGGAAATAATGATGTTTTCCTTTATTTACTCTAAGTGGTTTACAGGTATTTATCGTTGCCCTATTTTGAAGTGAGCTTTATGCCTAATGCACTATATCAGTATGATGAGGTCAACCTGTGAAATAGCTGAACATTCCTGAAATGTTCTAATTACATGTTTTTCTTGCTATGTTTTTTACTTTTACTGTCACTTATTAGCTGTTTGCACAGGGCTCCAGATAATTATTGAAAACAGTAACTTTTTAATAATAGCTTTTTTATGTGGGGGGTGGGACAGGGAGAGAGGGATAGTGGAGCCCTTAGAGTTATAACCTTACACTACACTACACTACTGTCTATTCCAAAGCAACTGGTGCCAATAGAAAGAGTCTCAGACATGTATTTATAAATTCAGCCTAGTGAGGCTGGGCTCCCGTTACACTCATTAGAAAGAGATACCTTCTTCCAGAAGACAACTGGAACAGTTACGGATGGGCTTGAAAGCAGCTCAATTTGGGCATTTAAGAGTTGGGCAGCCAGAATACACTGGCTGTCTCCAATACCTCTGGCAAGACAGGCATTTCCATGGGCTTATTGTGTTCTGGGACAGCAATTCACTCATTCATGATAGCCTTGGGGTAATCCAGCTCACTCATTTTAGATAGCTTGCTTATGATGTATCGTGTCAACCTGTGAAGACACCTGTCTTTCTCTACTAACAGCTATTAAATGCACCATCAAATCTTTTAGATATCTAAAAGTCAGAAAGAAAATTACTCTAAATTAGACTTCTCTCCATTGATTAAAATTGATTGCAGAGGAAGCTTAGGCTAGGTTTGAGCTAAGCTTTATGAGTACTTCTCTTAAATGACCCCAAGGTTTTTAAATTAGTCTGTAAGTATGTAGTAGCAAATGTATATCTGTTTCTACACTCTTCACTACAGAGAGACATCTTCTGTAGTGGAAAACTATTAAGCCAAATACAAGATAGTAAGAGAAAGATGATTTCAGTCAGAAATATGGAGAGCAAAAGGAAATTATAAGATGGACTATTAAGGACAACAAGTTTATTCCAGTTTAATAGAATCTTTGGGTGCTTTGGGAGAGAGAAGTCTGTTTTGCAGATTGAAGTTCCCAAATACAGTAGATCATCAATTACATTCCAACTCATGTGACTACCCGTGACTATTTTAATAAGACTTTGTCAGAACATTTTCTTAACTAGAATTGTGTATACTCTAAGTCAGGATTTATTTTCCCATATATAGCTCTCTGTACTCCGTGCTTCTCTTTCAGGCAAAGGGATATGTTGTGATAAATCTATGTTTAACACATACACGCAGGAGACTATGATGCCTGAGCTACAGGTGTTTCCTTCCTTTTACTAATTCTCAGAAAGAACAAAGGACTCTTCTGATGCTTTCTGTTGTAACTTTTTTTTTAATTACTTCATTAGAGGCAAGCAGCACAATATGGCAGCATTGAACCACAAGGATGGAGATAAAATTATATAACATTTGATCATGAATGTTCACAAAATAGACCATATTTTCACATAAAGATGTAGGCCTTATGTTGCATTTATCCCTTCACTTACAGAAGCGATTACTATACTTCTGCATGTTAAACCACCAATTTATTCAGAATATTTAATGTCAGACTCATTTGCCACTTCAGGTGATCAGTTTTCTTAAGCAGAGAATGATAAATCTGTTGATAAAGTCAGTTTTGCAAGTAATTGAAAAGATCTTTACTCATAAGCACATGCTTGTTGATCCAATGTCACAACACTTTTATTCTGTACAATAACTACAAATTGTTTAGCCTATGGTAATGGAACTAAGCATTGTGTTATTAGAAAAGTTCAGGTTTAGAGACAAGTTATTTTCTTACACAGTTGTCGAATAAGCATTGCAATTGAAAAAAAAAAACCTAACTAAAGGCCATATCCTTCTCATTCACTGGCATAAATCAAAAGTGATTGTTATTTCAAATAAATACTTCAGGAAAAGAATGCAGTTTTCTGATCTTAGCTGTATAAAAGTAATAACATTATCTTTGAGGGGGAAGAATAATAAAGTGGGTCTTGTGTCGACTTTTGCAGAACCTCTTACTGTTTCACTGCTCAATGTGTTTGAGGAAAGTCACAGGATACCTGTCATGTGTTCTGGTTTCTTTCAATCCCCCAGAACATGTATTCTATCAGTTTAGAAAAGAATCCTAAACACGTGAAAGAAACAGAGTATTTAATTAGTTATTTAAGCCCACAATTAAATTATTTTCCTCTTGTAAATGTATCCAATATAATAATTTTTTTCTGAAACTACAGGTAATCTGATCCAGGATCACAGCATTCTCCATTTTACCTTGGACAGAATATTCGCAGATATATTTTCAAGTTTACTGTCAAACAATTTATATACTCGAATTTTCATCATGACTTAAAAAAAACAACAGATTTTTTAGAAAGAGTAGGGATGAATTAGGTAGCACCACTGTACTAGCAAATAGAGTGGGACCAGGGAAATGTTAAGTCATTTGTTCAGAATCTGAACTGTAATTTCTCCTTTTTTTTTTTTATCCTTTGTCAAATAAGTGGAGAATAGCTTTTCTTCTTCCACGTTTTTTATCTAAAGTTCAATGTGGAAAAGAATAAAACGTGCAGGCATTTTATACAGTCTTTTCTAAACTCTAATAAATTACCAGTTCTAAACATGGGAGCTAGCTTGTGAGGACAGTCTTAATTTATTTACCTAAGTTTTCTTATAGCTGTGGTGAAGCATTTCTACAATAATGTGTTGAGGTATGGACCGCTACCTTTCTACAATTTGTTCAGCCACAACTGGATGATTAGATTCTAGTTGTGCTTCAGTTCCTCAGCCTTGTACTCAGTGATTACTCAAGATCATGAACTATGAAGGTCATAAAATGGAAGAGTCATCCCAGAAGTTAATTTAGTCCACCAAAGTATTTTTGACTGTTAACATGTCTACAATGTATCCAGTATTCCACAGGTTCAGGCCATGTCTGAAACAAGTACAAAAAGAACAACGATCTTCAACAAGGCTAGTATATACAAGCCATCCTGATAGAAATTAGAAGAAAGATTCTAATTACCAGAGAAATGAGGTTCTGAAAGAGTATTCCAATAGGAGAGCTGTTGACAAAAAGTGAATTTGTTTAATATGGAACCTGTAACACTTTGGAAAGGAGTTACTATGATATGACCTTCTTCAGTACAGGATAGACAACCCAGAAAAGGCTAAGTAATTGAGCAAAAAGTAGGACTGCTTAACAGAAGGAAAAAAAACAAGTTACAGTTTAAACAACGTGGTGGTTTTTGTTCACAGATCCTTTCCGATGGTTTATTTAATAAACTAGTATTTTTTGTCATTAGCATTGTGCAAGGGTTGGGTAAAGGAATGATGGAAGATCATCTGGTTAACGGGGGAGATCCCGGACGACTGGAGGCTTGCCAATGTGACACCCATCTACAAGAAGGGCCGGAAGGAGGATCCGGGGAACTACAGGCCTGTCAGCCTGACCTCGGTGACTGTACCTTTAGACAAACCTTAACTTAAGGTTGTCCCTGTGCGGGACAACCGGGGGATCAGGCCCAGCCAGCACGGGTTCATGAAAGGCAGGTCCTGCTTGACCAACCTGATCTCTTTCTATGACCATGTGACCCGCCTAGTGGACAAGGGAAAGGCTGTGGATGTGGTCTACCTGGACTTCAGTAAGGCCTTTGACACCGTCTCCCACAGCATTCTCCTGGAGAAGCTGGCGGCTCACGGCTTAGACAGGTGTACTCTTTGCTGGGTCAAAAACTGGCTGGATGGCCGGGCCCAGAGAGTTGTGGTAAATGGAGTTCAATCCAGTTGGCGGCCGGTCACGAGCGGTGTTCCCCAGGGCTCAGTTTTGGGGCCGGTCTTGTTCAATATCTTTATCAATGATCTGGA
>NW_008825566.1:973346-973594 GCF_000699105.1 Pygoscelis adeliae | reverse complement strand
GAAAAGGACCTGGGGGTGTTGGTCAACAGCCAGCTGAACATGAGCCGGCAGTGTGCCCAGGCGGCCAAGAAGGCCAATGGCATCCTGGCCTGTATCAGAAATAGTGTGGTCAGCAGGAGCAGGGAAGTGATCGTGCCCCTGTACTCGGCCCTGGTGCGGCCGCACCTCAAATACTGTGTTCAGTTTTGGGCCCCTCACTACAAGAAGGACGTTGAGATGTTGGAACGTGTCCAGAGAAGGGCAACGAG
>NW_008825566.1:967664-973294 GCF_000699105.1 Pygoscelis adeliae | reverse complement strand
AGGAGCAGCTGAGGGAACTGGGGTTGTTTAGCCTGGAGAAAAGGAGGCTGAGGGGAGACCTCATCGCTCTCTACAACTACCTAAAAGGAGGCTGTAGCGAGGTGGGTGTGAGTCTCTTCTCCCAAGTAACTAGCGATAGGACGAGAGGAAATGGCCTCAAGTTGCACCAGGGGAGGTTTAGATTGGATGTGAGGAAAAATTTCTTTACTGAAAGAGTAGTTAAACATTGGACCAGGCTGCCCAGGGAAGTGGTTGAGTCACCATCCCTGGAAGTATTTAAAAGACGGGTAGATGAGGCGCTTAGGGACATGGTTTAGTGGGCATGGTGGTGTTGGGTTGACGGTTGGACTCGATGATCTTGGAGGTCTCTTCCTGCCTTAATGATTCTATGATTCTAAGATGTGTGAGTAGCAATTAATAATATAAAATATGACTTTGGAGAAGGGACTTGAATGAAAAAATGTTTAATATTCTTCATATTTTCTTTATGCTTTCATAAATTTGTTTTTAATTATTGAATATATAGAAAACATATAGAACTATAAAGAAACTTCTGGGATGTTAAAATGTAGTCTTGGATTGAATAAGATGCAAATAGTTTTCTCAAGTCTTTCAAAAAAATATACATAAAAAACTGTATATCTAAGCTACTCAAAGGAAAGTCTGAAATATGAAAGTGTGTTGAGGAAAATCAATGATCAGAAAATAATTCTCTTAGCCTTAATGAATCAAAACTAAAATCTCTGAAGAGGCAATAATTTCTGACATCTCTGTAACATTTAGACAAAAATCTTTTTTCGCTGTTTTCACTTACAGTATCAACTAAGAAAATCAAGCTAGCCTACTGTTTAATTTTATTGCAGCATTTGTCTGAGAACTTGTTTATTTCTTATACTCTTATTCTCATCCTGAAATGTTGGTGTTGGTGAAAAACCCATTTTGGTCTAGTAGCTGATGCAAGAGCATAGTTAACAATTACATTTATAACATTATTTGCCTTTGACATTATGGCTATTATTGGAACTGCCCCTTTTCCCCACAGGGGCTAATTAGCATTTGCTACTTCATTGAAGCTGATAATGGAACTCAATGGCCACAAGATAACTGGAGGGTCCTTTTTAATAGTCTTGTTTGTTGTGACACTTCCTTTCATGAGCTGAATAAGTTGCTTACTCAGCTAGTTGCCTTGGAAGACTTAATGCTGTTTTCTCTGTTAGAAGAAGTATTCCCATCCTCGGTGTAAAATCAGCAAAACATTTTAAAAGGTAGCAATTAATGATCTTTTATTTATTTTCAGTGTTTAGATCTAGGTGGACTAAAACAGAGAAAAAGAATCTATATGATCACGTTAGCAGGAAATGAATACTATGTTCTATTCTGGGATGCCATATGTTTCCTGTATGCAATACTCACACATCTACAAAGTTACCCAATGGTGTCCATGGATCATACCTAGCATAACTACTTCTTTGTCAATACTAGCATGATAAATTGCCTGATCTTTATGACATTGATCCTGGTTGCCAAAATCCTAGTTTACTCATAAGTTGTTTCCTGCCTTTTCTAGTTTCCTTATGTTGATTTCACTCCCCTATATTCAGTTCAGGAATTTAATTCTGTCTGTTTCACTTAAGCTCATTTACTTCAAAGTGGGCAATGTAAAGGAACTAGTAGGTCCCTCCTTTCCTCCTTGCTTTTTAATCAAAACTTCTAAACATTTAAATAGTTTTTTAATATCTGCTTCTAGTTGGAGGGATTTTTTAAATCCTGGGTGCACTAGGTACTTTGTGTTTACCTTCTTCAGACTTTGGGGATAGCATTATTATTTTTCATTTTTTAGTTTTTGGATACCTAATACTGGGGACTTAGAGACCAAATTTCAGACATATCTGCACACCCACAAATCTTTTAAAATCTCTTTCCAAATTGACCTCAAAGCTTAAAAATATTTACCTTAGTATGTGTGCTGTTTAAAGAAGTTATTCTGGGAAACAATAAATAGCATAATATTCTTGGGATTTGTTTATATCATCCAAAGTATTTGAACAGAATTTTAACTAATAAATTTTACAGGAATAAGGTACCTCTGAGTTCGTTAAGTCCCTGGATAAATAAAGGAGACTCCTTTCTGACATTTCATGTACAGAATATTGCCATCTCCTAGTCTATAGGCAAGTAAGAAATTGTGACCTGAGCTTTTTTACACCAATTTATTACTTGTGTTAAACTAGCCCCTTATCATTCCTACCACATTTCTTTTTCTTCCCCAGTACTTGTTAGTTTTTGTCCTTTAGACCGCAATCTCTTGCGGGCAAGGGCTGCCATTTATTCCAGTACAATGGATTTTCAGCTGGGCACACCTTTAGATGCTACTGAAAAACAACCAACAGTATTAAGGGGAATTAATTTATGTGGCATAATTAATATACATATATAATGAGCACATTGTAATTAAAGACTATTATGGCAGCGCTGAGTTCAGAAGCATAACATTTTCAGTGGACAGAAGACCAGCAGGGAGAATATTTGCTGGAAGTTATGAATTTTTTTTTCTTTTTTAATCTGTCTCTATAGATCAATTTTAATGTTTTTTCTTCTCCTTTGGCAATTTGTTCTGCAGCAAATGAATCGCTGCAGGCTTATTTCATGCATAGTGCAATTTTTAGGATTATATAATCTGTTTTAATAGAGCAAAAGGCTTGTTGGACAACAAGTTAGACAAAGCAGGTTCCAAACATCAAATAACAAGCTTCCCTATGGATAGCAGTTAAGACCCTAGATTAAGATATAGATTCCAGAAAACAGTGGTAGTCAAATCTGTGAGAGGAGCCAGAGCAGAATCAAGAAACGTCTTCACGGAAGCATTGCTGATCTTGACCAACTAAGAATCTTACTTTCTACATTTACTAGGACAAATCCAGTAGTAGTACATTTTCTGAGAAAGTAAATATGTGGATGAGAAACAAATGCACTCTAATGAAAAGATGTTATGAAACGACCTCCACTTTTGCATTCTGCAAGTGCTTCTGATTATAAAATTTCAGAATGGAATGGAAAAGAAAGGAGAAATATAGAAAGAAAAGGTGCATTTTGCATAATAGAATTAAATTTTGTGTTAATAGTTTCTCTCCTTTTAAGGAAAAAAAAAAGCCTTTAAAGGTATTAAGCATTGCTTTGTGCTTTAGTTTTACATACAGGTTACTGATGGTTTTGATTCAAAGAAACCTAATCAGTTTCTGCCAGTGGACCTAAACACAGTACAGTCAGTTTAGTTAAGTCAGTTTAGTCAGCACAGTTTAGCTTTCCTTTAAAATTTAAAAAAAGATGGGGCGTCCTCCCTTTCCTCTCCTTTTGTCTTAAAGTAGATGCTACTTTGTGAAAACTTATTGCCTGCCACTCCCCTGACAGGTAAAAATGATGGGAAAGGCGGTGAGGTCCTGGTCATCAATTAAATGGAAGGCTGCAGTGTCAGTACATTCAATGTGCCTCAGAAGGACTCACAAGCTAAAGGAAACACAGAAACACAAAATATTATAACTGTATAACTAGTGACCTTACAGTACATGTTCATAGCAGAGCTAGTATGATCTCATGCCTAATTACCATCAACAGAGAAAGTAGGTAATTCTTCCATCTACGCCCTGCCCCTGTTTGTAGCTTCTTTGTGCTGAGATGGATATTTGTCTGGTGAGCAAGTTTTGGGAGCTAACATAGCAGAAAAATGTTAACTACTTTTTTCTGCTGGCTTAGCCCTTGGCCATTGTAGCAGTACTGTGAAAATACCAATGAGAATGGGAGGCTGAGGGACCAAGTGATTAATTACGAGAGATTGGATCAAGTTCAGAAATGATGTGTAGATTAAGCCCTTTTCTTGTTAAACATACTTAGAGTCTTCACACATAAAAATATCACAGACTATCAATTTTAGCATAGGAAAGACTCTAATCCAAACCAAGAAGCAGATAAGGAAGGCAATGTTTCCCATGCATACATGCATTTCTGCATACGTTCATACCGTATTTTCCTTGTGAATAACTAAACAACTTTAGTGCCTTTTTTTTTTTTTTACCCCTCAGTTTGTAACAGGTAACGGAAAGCTCTTAATATGTCTGAAGGCTGCACAATGTAGAGTCCTTGTTTCTATTTATTTCAAAAAGATGATAAAATGAGTATTCAGCATAAAGTCTGTCCTGGCTTGGAAAAGCATAACTTTCATAAAGAAGACACAAGAAACATATATTCCATTGAATATTTGTATGATGAAGCTCTGTACCTCCCTCTACATATACAAGCAGAAGGAGGGCACTTTCTTCTGCTTCTTCAGATAGTTCAGGGAGCTCAGAGTAAGCTTTCAGCTTTTGCACTTGTAAGAAGCATGGGAGTGCTAGCATATCAGAAGAGAAGGCTGTGGACGTTCAGAAGTGTAGTATAAACATATGAACGGGTCTTAAGTGCTGAACCTCTGGAAATTTATCTGGCTAGAAGACATAAATCTTTACCTTAATTGCCAAGTCCTCTTGAGTGCACCAGTACATTGTTAAAACAACAGAAATTCAGCAGAAAAGAAATATATCTTGAGAGAGAATAGCAGTGAAAATGTTAAAAGTTTTTTTCTATGTTATGCCATTTCATTTGTACAAACAATGATACGAGAGACTGAATCAGTCTGTAATTCTCTGTGCTTAAGATTTATATGCAGCACTTGAAACCACTGCTTCACTTGTCAAGTTTCCCCATTAAATCCTGAATATTTTTAAACTGTAGGAAGACAACACCACAGAGTTTGTCTGCTAAATTGCAAATGTGGGTAAAATGTGTGTGAGATCATGAATATTTCTTTTGCTTTAAAGTTTTAAAGGGCCTAGAAAAAACCTGAAGACACCTTGAATATCTCTAAACTAGATTTCACAGGGCATGAAAAAGCAGCTAGCTCCAGAAGAGTGACACAAAAAAGGAAGCTGTAAATTTAAGCTCCTGTACATTCAGGTGTGTTTCCTCATAGCAGAGTATTTAGTTATAGGACAATTTTTGATGGACAGTCAGTAATAAGTGAGAATCCAGACAATTCCAGTCATATGAGACACATTAATTTATTGCCAGAATAAATGAAAAAAAGTAATAAAATACTAAGCGGTACATCTGGGAGGAGTAGCTTCCTGCTCACAACACTGCTGGCCAGGCCTCCTGTTGCAAGAGAAAGGGGGTTTCTGTAACCAGAATGATGGTTCATCAGTTCTTGCTCGTGCATCGGCAAGAACTCGGCTCTCTTTTCACCAGGACTTTGCTTCCAAATTATGTTATTACTCACATCCTGTTGACTACAAAAAATGTCATTGTGGAAGAAACCAAATAAAATTGGTTTCTGTTTACTTTTTAACTCATTTGTTGTGAAACTGCATCACAGTGCATTGTCCTCATCCATATCTTTGTTTTACGTTGTCTTGTACTTCACCCCTCCCCAGCATCATAACTAAAGAAGAATCTGAATGAATTTTCATCTTCTGTTGAAAAGGGAGGGATGTAAAAGACAAACATATACATCACAGATCCTACACACACAGAACGGCATTATTTGGTTATCTCCTTACAGCTTTAACCAACAGCATACAGAACTTTTTTTCCTGTAGATG
>NW_008825566.1:960371-967645 GCF_000699105.1 Pygoscelis adeliae | reverse complement strand
GGGGGAGGCAGCATGGTAGCAGACCAAGCTCCAAGCCCATGAGTAGACTATCGTTTTGCACAATAGGTAGTGTGGACATAAGTTCTGTGAGGAGGAAGAAGACCCCAAACCCACCCCTCCAGCTTGCAATCCTGTCACCAGGACTTTCTAAGTAGTCAAATAGGTACATCAGCACTGCCCCAGAGGAAAGCACCTGTCAGCACACAAAGGCTTCTACCAGGGCTACGTGTTGAATCTGTGCTCACATACAATTACACTTAATTTTGGAATGTAACACAGAGTGAGAGCTATATTACTGGGAATCTACAATAACAGAAAATTTTGAGGATGACATCACAGACACTGAATAAATACTATCACTAGAGCTGCATTTTGTGGAGGAATTTTTTTGTGTTTAGACATCAGCATTCTGTCCTATTTCTATTTTAGGTGCAACTCTATGAACATGATGCTCTATGAGGGACCTCTAAGCTAGTGCTGAAAGAGCTGGTATGCTTCACAATAAAGCATCCTGAAGAAACTCAAAATTGAGTTTTTCAAGCAATAAAATAATATCGCTACTGGACTGCATTCACTAGAACATTTTTGAAGGTGCAGTTAGGAGCAATGTGCCAAGCCCTCTTCAAAGGAAATGGGAGCTAGAGTCCTGAAGTCAACAAAAACCCCTTTAAGTTGTATCTACATTGATGCTGTTTTGCTCTGTATCTTTGCAGTTCACAGGTTTGGCATACTTCAAACTACAGAAGTAATGCAAGAGGGTGCTCTGACACTTAGAGGACAATTGAAACTGTCCACTTGGTATAGCTGCAGTTTATGAATGTGCTTTTGCTTAAAAGAAATATATTCAATAACTCCAGAGAACAGTCAACCAATAAAGGAGCTGTGCAAAACATTTATTCCAAAACTCTTTATCAAATCAGTATCATCTGGTGTAGAATGACACAAACCCAAACTGGCCTACAACTCCAATGTGCCGTGACAGAAGACTTGATTCTGGTTCAGTATACGTGTTTGAGGATTATGTTGCTGAGTACTCACCTCATATATATTTCACTTTCATATACATTTCCTGGAGCTGTTTCCATTAACATCTGTGCTTCTTCCTCTTCTTCATAGTACTGCTATACATAATACTGTATCTAGTTTAATAACCCACAGCTAAACTGTAACCCAATTTACACTGGTTTATGTCTGAAGTAATGCTTGTATTGCCTTTACTAGATAGCTTATTCATTGGTAAATAAAAACCTGAACTTTTAAGTGTTCATAGAAGTAACTAACCTTATTAAATACAGATATCTTTAATTTATCATTGAAACTGTGTATATCAACACCTTTCAAGAGTTCCTCCATCACACACTTATTTTTATTTTTTCTTAGTCTGTAATGTACATTTGGCACAATAAGGTCACTCTTTGCTCTGCAGTATTAAGCAAATCTTCATATTCTTCATTGTAATAAATTTTCTTAACTGCACTATATATCAGTCCAAGGGACGATTCAGCAGCAACTGCTTTTACCTGTATTGAGTCCCTCTTATAAATACCTTGGGTATTGCCAGAAATCCTTCTGGATTGTTCCCTTATAAATATTTAAGGGAATGATTCAGCTTCTTTGGAAATCAGCAGCAGGTTTTCCATAAAAAGCAAGGTTATTGATTATTGGTTTAAAAACATATTTTATATTTATGGGGAAATGTCCCTATAGCTCACCAAGGACAAACTGTCTGTACTAGTAACTAAGCAGAGCATGGGCACAAGTATGTTATCTCAGCTCTGCTAAATTGTTTTGGGCAAAGCCAACAGGCATGGGCCAGCTGCCACTTTCGCTGACTGTTCCCAGTTCTGATTTGGGGTCAACCATGAGCTAAGGGACCTTAGTGAACAAGCAGTTTGGATGTCAGCAACCTCTTTTGCATACCAGGGTGCGTAGCTGTAGACATGGTGTACCAGCTAGTTCAAAAGCAAGAGAAGCATTGCTGGGCTGTTTTAGTTCTTTGTAAAAATGTGCCCTTAACAAGTGGGAAGGTAACAACTGATCAACCATACTGTAGTTGGTGTACGGCAGTCCTAAGATCCCTTTAAAATACATTTTTCTTGTCTATATTTTAACTAACGTAAGTGGATCAGTTAACTGGTTACTGCAGGAGGGTCTTGGTCATATGCTATGGACAGATGCCAAAAAGAAAAGATCCTTTTAATATTTATGTAAAAAGAAAGTTAAAATATAACAGCTTGTCTCTCCAAAATTGATTTAATTTATTTTTAATGTACTTGAAGGGTTGCCAAGATTTAAATTGAACTTCTGAATCCAATTTTGGTTTGCAGAATATGGTATTAGCCAATACAATCCCATGGGAACTAAAAAAAAAAATTTAGGACCTTTTCATTAATAAGAAATGTTCCAAGCTATGTTTGCTCTGTGCAAAGTTGAAATACAGTTCATGAAAATTCTCCATAGCAGTTTTATCTATTCATATATTGTATCGTAATTATGCTAAATTTAAGAGGTTAGGATTTAAAATACAGATAAGGAAATACTTTTAATTCATTATATAATATTTTAGTAGAAAGCCTATGTTTCCAATAATCCACATTATTTCAGAATTATAGGCTTTGTGCTCAGTGATACCATCACACAAGGGGGCATGCTTTGCTTACAAATTCTCAGGACTCACCTCTGCTCTTAGGCTAATGATGCCGGGGGGATAATAGCCTTTCTCTGCTCTGTTCCCTGCTGTGTCCAACCTTGTACAGTCCCATCACCAGAACATAAGGGGAGGAGAACCATGCCACAGCAAAGCTGTGGTTTATTTTACTGTTGGGGTAATTAAAAGCTATGCCTAATTGAATGGTCCCATTATGGTTATTATGGATGTAGAAGAGGTCTTTGCACATTTTCCTCTCTATCAGTAAAACCTGTCACTCTGTGGCTTGCAAACTTTGGCTATTCTCCCATTTAGGGCTTCAGTGGAGGTAACGGTGAGAGGAAAGATAAATGTGAGACTTTTTTCATAGAAAAGCTGTGAACAATCAACATTTGCAATGCATTTGGGAACACTGCATTTTCAGAATTGCAAAGGAGATTGCTTATATATCCTGAGGGAATACACCTGGAGAATTTAAAAGCATTTTTAACTCCACTCTGGAATTCAGTATGTCCACACTATGCAGCTCTAGAGAATGATTTATATACCTTGTATATAAGATCTCATTCATTGCACTTTCTTGGATTTTAAAAGTAGCTTCCATAGAGAAATAAGTAAAACAGCTGTTTGTTTTCCACTGCTGTTTCTGTATGTACAGCAAGTGTTTTTCAACATCCATTCTATAGTTGTGAACATCTGGACCAGGACAGACTCTTATTGACATGGGCCATAGTTCCCTTCCAATCTTAGTGCCTGAGTTTATATGAGATATGTGAGGACATGGGTGGAGGGCAGAGAAGGATAATGCGGTTGTGCTACATCCCAGGACAAATCCACAGTGCAGCTGAGGTGTGCACCAAATACCAGTGCTTGGAAAATCATTCCAGGGCCCATTGTACAGACTTAACACAATGGGCCGCTACACTTCTGTATAAACCAGTCAAGAGTGGGCAACTGCCACCTTTTCTAGTTTTCAGGACATATTGGAGAAAAAGTTCATGACTTCTATTGCCAGAAACAAAGACATAATCATACTATGTACCATCACAATCTTCAACTTTAGTGGATGTAAAACTAGCTATTACCTCTTATGAGACAACTCTTTTAGTTAATCAAAGGAAGTTTCCTGTCAAAGAAAACAAAAAGGGAATGAAAATATCCATATCCAAGAAACTGCAAAGAATCGCAGGCAAAAATATCTTCCTGAGTTTCAATTATATCTTCTGTTTTGTAGGTACACCTTCAATGGTTGTGTGTACTAAAGCCAAGGCAAAAGTATCTAGAAAATTAAATTGAAAAACTTTTGCCCAGATTAGAAAATATGTTCCTGTGGAAAACATTCATAGGAAAAAAGCAACATTTTTCAAGAAAAAAACATGGAAGAAAACACTTCATACTTTCCAGTTTGAACATTGGTGGAAAATTTCTGTAACAAAAATGCTGACAAGAGCAGCTAAGAAAACCATGTTGCTGCCTTCCACAGATATGCTAAGAATAATTGGATGAATAAACTTATTTGCTAAATCTAATAATGCCATCAAAAAAAGAAGACAATTTTCTGTGGAATAAGAAAATGGTATTGTTGATCAGTGGCAATATTATTCCTGAATTTTTTTGTTTAGTTTGGTATGTTTTTCTCTAAGCCTATTTAAAAATCAATATTAAAGCTATTTAAAAACAACGTTGTAAGAAGGTTTTTAATGTGAAGGGGGATTATTTCTTCATCTTCTTTTCAGAGAAGTATAAAAAAAAAAAAATTGCTCAAACCAAAAAGACAAAAGAAAACAAAAAAAAAGCAGCACACACAACAGTTAAAGGTTCATTACAAACTGAGATCACACATGGAAAATTAAAGCCTGGAAAAAGTGATAGTTTTTTAGAGTTATATATAGTTTAAAGTTAATACTGAAAAAGACCTTTACATGGAAGTGATTATACAACCATAGATCAACACTATTGCTATATATATAAAGTCATCTGTGACATTAACATTTACATTTAAATTAATATGCTTGGAAAACATACAACAGAATTAATTCAATATTGTGTTATAAACCATACTTTTTGGAATTCCCTAAATACAGGATTCACAGCTATGAGATAATCAGGTCAGAAGAGGGTCAAACTTGCTGTATATTTTTAATCCTAAAAGCAAAGTATCTGAAAGAAAAAGTGAAAGCAAAAGAAAGAAACAAACCAAGAAGCAACAGAGGAGATAAGACATCTTTAAAATTCTAGTCCAAATTATGACAATAATAAAACTCATAAGGCTAGAATTTCTCCAATATTTTTTCAACTAGTGGTGAATACTTTAAGGCCTGAATTTTCAGAACATTGCTGCTACAGAAGCACCAAACTAAGCAACCAGATTATCAGAAGATCTCAGCAGGTGATATAAAGCTGAGATTTTTTTAAAATATTCTAGTCTTTCTTTCACTAATTCTATGTCAAATTATTAGCCTTAGGTCTAATACACATGAACTTCACAGCAGGCTTTTCACTGACCTTAAAGAGCACCAGATCATCTCTACAACAGTAATCACTAACTGTATTTGATTGTGTCAAACATCAAACCTGTTGAGTTTGTCATTAAAATATAATGCATTACAAGAGTGAAAATATTACTTTGTCACTCTTGCCATTGAAAAGCTATTTAGTGTGAAATGCATTATAGTATTTCCATTTAATCAGATGGGCTTAATGGACAGATGTCTGCCATTCTTAGGCTTCTTTTTGCTTATTCAGGTGCTACCAGGACAGCAAAAGACAACCAGCTCTTACCTCCTGAGAAAACGCTTTAGAGTTTGACCGAACCATTGTAGATATATAATGGTAAACTCAGTAGTACTAATATATATTTATTGGTCTTGAAATCAGTGGGCAGGGTCCACTCACACTAGTACTGTTAACCTCCACTACGCATTAGCTGTATCCAAACTGCCTACAGAAATGGTACCTGGCCTGTGCTAACTCCTGAGCATGCCTGGGAGTTTTGGAGGCATCACAGATTTGCCTGAGCCAAAACAGTGTCTGAATCTGTTATAAGAATTTAACAGCGTGGACAACTACATTTCAGTGCTGGACCCATTCACTATTTACCAGTACAGATATAGGCAATATGTCTCAATATACCTGTACTTACAGAACAATAGTCTCTTAATGGTACTGAACTGAAACAGGACATGCTACGTCATATGATTCTTACCTGCTTTTCCTTTTTCAGCCTTGTTGGTCTTGGAATTGTATTCCCCACCCTTTTCTTTGTCTTACAACCTTCACACGTCCTGGACAAGCCATTGTTTTTCTTTAAAAATTTCTTTTTCTACGTCTTCGCTTTCCCTGCCATTTTTATGAAGGCTGGTCATAACTCCTTTCTTATCTTATTGCAGTATTTTCCCCTCATTAACCTCATTCATTAACCTCTGAAGGGCCTTCCTTTCCTCCTCAACGTGCAGGTAAGAGGCTGAAGATGGAGGCTGAGATGCTCTGGGTCATTCCTAACACTTTGTCAGATAAAGCATACTCTCTTTACAAATCTAATGAGACTTTTCTAATAAAAGATTATAAAAACAGAGGAGTAGACAGTAGATGTCATTGCTTTCCTATGAATTGTTCTCAGTATATCCAAACCAATGTGATTTAGGGGTCAGCATCCCTGATAAGTTACTCCCTCTCCCTAAGCACTGTGAACCACTGTGACAAATCACCTGATGCAAATTTCAGATCAATAGCAGCATATGCTGCATCATTAAAACCAATCAACAGATTTCATTTTTAAACAAAATTTATCAAAATCAACCTGTTTTCCACTTACCTGCAAAGGTAATTTCTTCTCTTTTGTAACTCAAAACACCTGGACTTCATTTTGTCCTATATATAGGTGTTAATGAGACCCTTAAGCATCTGTTGTAAAATGAAAGCACCCAGTAGTTTTGATGCTTTCTTAGCAAAAAGAGATATTTTTGGGAAAAAAAACCAGAAAATTATAAACTTTGGAAGTTAATAAATCTTTGGACCATTTAGGGAATACTTTAGGCTCACACTTAGTGCTTACACCACTTTCTAGCAAAGCACATCAAATGTCCATTTGATTTGGTGAGGCTTCTGAGGTTTACATATAGTTTTAATTATGCACTGAGTAAAGGACAATGGGCTTGGTGTGTTGCTGGACGGAACCAATACTCAAGGTTTTATGTAAGAAAAGAGAACCTACATATTTTTATACAATCTTATACACTTACTATATTGTGTGTGTGTGTATATGTATATACATAAAGAGCCAACATTTTCTATATGTACAGATATGTTTTATAAATGTTTAAATACATATACATATATTCACATATATAGTGTAAATATACTTCTCTGCACACAAACATACATAACTCAAGATACGTAAAGAACATACATGCAAAAAGACATGCATAGATACATAAACTTACAGGCACACATCTTCATTTTACTATTGCTTGTGATGATTCATTTTTATACTTGACTGAGTTTCAGTGTTCACACACATCATAGAATCATAGAATCATAGAATCATGAAGGTTGGAAAAGACCTCTAAGATCATCGAGTCCAACCGTCGACCCAACACCACCATGCCCACTAAACCATGTCCCTAAG
>NW_008825566.1:950992-960062 GCF_000699105.1 Pygoscelis adeliae | reverse complement strand
CCAGCTTTGTTGCCCTTCTCTGGACATGCTCCAACATCTCAACGTCCTTCTTGGAGTGAGGGGCCCAAAACTGAACACAGTATTTGAGGTGCGGCCTCACCAGGGCCGAGTACAGGGGCACGATCACTTCCCTGCTCCTGCTGGCCGCACTAGTTCTGATACAGGCCAGGGTGCCATTGGCCTTTTTCCAGCCACTCTTCCCCAAGCCTGTAGCGCTGCATGGGGTTGTTGTGGCCAAAGTGCAGGACCCGGCACTTGGCCTTGTTGAAGCTCATACAGTTGGCCTGGGCCCATCGATCCAGCCTGTCCAGGTCCCTCTGCAGAGCCTTCCTACCCTCGAGCAGATCAACACTGCCGCCCAACTTGGTGTCGTCTGCAAACTTACTGAGGGTGCACTCGATCCCCTCATCCAGATCATTGATAAAGATATTAAACAGAACTGGCCCCAATACTGAGCCCTGGGGAACACCGCTCGTGACCGGCCGCCAACTGGATTGAACTCCATTCACCACAACTCTCTGGGCCCGGCCATCCAGCCAGTTTTTGACCCAGCGCAGAGTACACCTGTCTAAGCCGTGAGCCGCCAGCTTCTCTAGGAGAATGCTGTGGGAGACGGTGTCAAAGGCCTTACTGAAGTCCAGGTAGACCACATCCACAGCCTTTCCCTTGTCCACTAGGCGGGTCACCTGGTCATAGAAGGAGATCAGGTTGATCAAGCAGGACCTGCCTTTCATGAACCCGTGCTGGCTGGGCCTGATACCCTGGTTGTCCCGCACCTGCCTTGTGAGTGCCCTCAAGATGAACTCATAATCTTCCCCGGCACCGAGGTCAGGCTGACAGGCCTGTAGTTCCCCAGATCCTCCTTCCGGCCCTTCTTGTAGATGGGCGTCACATTGGCAAGCCTCCAGTCGTCCGGGACCTCCCCCGTTAACCAGGACTGCTGACAGCGGCTTGGCGACCTCCTCCGCCAGCTCTCTCAGCACCCTTGGGTGGATCCCATCTGGCCCCATAGACTTGTGAGCATCCAGGTGGCGTAGCAGGTCGTTAACTGCTTCCTCTTGGATTATGGGGGGTTCATCCTGCTTGCCATCCCTGTCTTCCAGGTCAGGGGGCCGAGTACCCTGAGGATAACTGGTCTGCCTGCTAAAGACTGAGGCAAAGAAGGCATTAAGTACCTCAGCCTTTTCCTCTTCCTCGGTGACAATGTTCCCCCCCCGCATCCAATAAAGGATGGACATTCTCCTTGACTCTCTTCTTGTCATTAATGTATTTGTAAAAACATTTTTTGTTGTCTCTAACGACAGCGGCCAGGTTGTGTTCTAGCTGGGCTTTTGCCTTTCTCATTTCCTCTCTGCACGACCTAACGAGATCCCTGTACTCTTCAAAACGGAACATCCCAGTAGGTTGTCATAACCATAAAATAAAAATCCTACAAACCACTTATATGGTAGACAGAATCTTTTCTTTTGTGAATAGTTCCCTTGAATCCACAATGATTATTCAAAGCAGATAACTTTTTTTGGGGGGGATGAGGTGGGACGGAAGTTACTTAAAGTCAGTAGGAGGGGGAACACCCATTACTGACCCTGTTCAGACTGAATCCAGATGTTCTTCTGGTGAAGTCAAATCTTCACCTTCAGAATAAAAGAGGTTTTGTCACTCATTCTGTCATAATCCAGTCTCCTGTCTGCTCCTGCACACTGCAGCCATGTGTTCCTCTCCCAGCACAGCAAATCACAGAGCAATATGTTTTTTCCAAAGTCAAGTGCTGACTTTTAAATTACCCGTAATCACACATTTTGGTGAAATGTATTATAAAATAGTTTTATCTTAACTCAGTGTGAGAAAAGATGCCTTTACAAGCCAACTTTCAAATTGTTAATATTTTTAGCCTAGAAATAACAAATGTGTTCTTATTTCCAGAAAAGGGGCTTTTCTCATTTCATTACAAATGGGATTTTTTCAGACTTTCTAGCTTAAGAGTATGTTTGTTCTGGACAGTGTTGCAGAGGTCCTTTAAAAGCAGAAAAGACATTTAAAAATATACAAAAAATTAACTGCGAAAACTCTTTATTGATAAGTATATGCAACTCATATCAAAAGTTTAGACATTATTTAACATCCTTCAGGAGAAATAAGTTTGTCTATTAAGAAAAAAGAAACCTCACAAAACTTTTTATTTTGCCCCCATTTCTAATGTGTAAAACTGAAGTACTCTGAGCTATGGCAAGAGATTTTTTCCTTGTTATTTTGTTTTGTTTTCTCCCTTGGAACAAATTCTCCATCTCATACTGCAACACATATTTCTCAAGATTGATATTTCAGCTGCAATAATTATTTTTTCTTCAAAGAAATTAGAAAAAAAAATAAAACCTTCATCACTGAATACTCATGTTAAACTCTTTTTAACTGTTTTAACTGCTCTGTTTCTTTTCAAACTTTTGTTTTCTTCTGGTGTCCTGGACAGATTCTAGAATTCTCTTGTTTCTCTGTGCACTTCTACAGTACACAATATTTCATTTGCTTTTCAGGAAGAAAGATCCAGTGTCTCTTGCTGATTTCATGTTACTGTTAAATTGAATTTAGGTTTCATTGTTTCATTAAGGTTTCACTGTTTAAAACATCACTTTTATTTGTTATAATTAAAACAAGAATATTTTGCATGCTCAAGCCATTTACAAAATTGATATGTACATATACAGAACACATCTAATTAGAAAGAAGTTGTACTGAATCTCAGAGGTTTGAAAAACACTAATATTCTGTTCATGCGGATTTTCTGTTAACATTGATTCCTCTTGATACACTAGTATAAACATATATTTGTAGTTGTATGTTGTATTATTTATAAAATTGTCTTTTGTTCAATAAATAACATTTTATACAGTCAGACACTTCATAAGACACAATATGCAATATAAGTCTAGAGAAATCGGAGAAAAAACTACAGAACAGAGGAGATTTCCTGACCTAAAAATTGGTTAAGCATCTATTTTTACAGTGAAAAAGGAAAAAGTTTAGTTGGTTTTCTTGAAATTTGATGAAGGAAGTACGATTCTGCTTACACTGATACCCGTGGCGATAGTCTCCCCTGTCCATAACAGAGTAGCATAACTTGAAGGATTAGAAAATGTAAGCTTGATGTTGCACGAATTTTGTACAAAATTCTCTCTTTGCCAAATGGGAGGACTTTGTGTGTCAAAGGTGTCCCCTTAGGTATGACAGAGACAGAGGCAAAATAAAGTTACTTCTGCAGCTGCTAAAATCAGACAGTTTGGGTCTACACAGCAGCTCCATGAATCTTCAAAATCTTCCTTGAATGCAACCAAATATCAAGGCCTCAACAGTGGTGCCTTGAAATGTGATCATTGTAAAGTGGATTCGTAATGGCTCATTTCTTTGAGCAAAATCTTAGCCAATTAAATTTTCTGATACAATAACTCTACAAGCAGTAATATAATTCCACATTCCATAGTTCCATTCCAAATTATTTTTGTCATTATTTATATTATCATTTCTTGTGATGTCATTTGGAGGGAAAAAGTGAGAATGTGTCTCATTTTGCTACAGATTAACTGGAAAATTAAGGTAGGATTCATCTCACTTTCCATAATCGTCTAAAAGTTTAATTTACATTGGCTATTTAAGAGCCAGGATTAATGGTGTTTAAATATTTTTAGGAAGGCATTTATAGAGCATAGTTTTCAGTCAGGAAAAAAGAAAAACTATTTAAGTGTACCCTGAGTGTTATGATTATTGTTATTGCTACCAATAAAATACAACTGTAATGAATAAATATACAGACAATTAGAAGAACTGTTCATTAAAACAATCTGACAAGGAGGATATACAAATAAAACAGGATGCTTTATAAAAACATCGGGATTCTGAGTATACCCGAAGCTGAAAAACTTACACCTAGGGAGTAAATACCACACCTGTAAGAGTAAGTTGGTCATCACATTCCATGTTATAGGTCTTCTTGTTTGGATAATACATTACAGACATTTTTGTTTGTTGCATAGGAATGCAATATAGAAAATCAAGGAGTTTAATCCTGATTTTTTTAGTATTTGCTGTGTAACCTTGAGTTTGACTATTTTGTATGAAACCTATTTCGCAGTCTACATGAAGAGCATCCAATTCTGTACCTGTATTACCAATGCATTTTGAAGCTCCATTGCATAGTACACATCAAACATAGAGATCCTTAGCTGAAAGAATGTATAAACATGCAAATATTTTTTTATTATTAATACTCTCTAGCTGGCAAATTCTCTATTAGGGCTGCAGTCTAGAACATAACATTTAACAGCTGTTTAAGCATCAGTTATCTGCTTGGCACCAGGGGCTGCTTTTGCTTTCAGTAGCACTTTGCAAACTTTATGACTCCCTTCTGTCATTTCCTGAAACAAAAAGCTTGCTGACACAGACCACTTTTTCATGTACTTAAGTACACTGTAGATTTTCAGGGTATTTACGTCGTCTCAAATCTTCAACTTTATGACTCATTCCCTATGAGCTTGTGCTGGTTTTGGCTGGGATAGAGTTAATTTTCTTCATAGTAGCTAGTACAAGGCTATGTTTTGGATTTGTGCTGAGAATAATGTTGATAACACACTGATGTTTTAGTTGTTGCTGAGCAGTGCTTACACAGAGTCAAGGCCTTTTCTGCTTCTCACCCCACCCCACCAGCAAGTATGCTGGAGGTGCACAAGAAGTTGGGAGGGGACACAGCCAGGACAGCTGACCCAAACTGACCAAAGGGATATCTCATACCACATGACGTCATGCTCTGCATATAAAGCTGGGGGAAGAAGAAGGAAAGGGGGGATGTTCGGAGTTATGGTGTTTGTCTTCCCAAGTAACCGTTACACGTGATGGAGCCCTGCTTTCCTGGAGATGGCTGAACACCTGCCTGCTGATGGGAAGTAGTGAATGAACTCCCTGTTTTGCTTTGCTTGTGTATAGCTTTCGCTTTACCTATTAAATTGTCTTTATTTCAGCCCATGAGTTTTCTCACTTTTACTCTTCTGATTCTCTCCCCAGTCCCACCGGTGGGGAGTAAGCAAGTGGCTGTGTGGGGCTTAGTTGCTGGCTAGGGTTAAACCATGACAGTGCTCTATTCTCTTTCCTGATATATGCCATTTCTGGCTTGTTTGGTTTTTTTCCCCATAGTATATTTTCAGAGATTGGCAAGTCTTGTAAAATATGCCTCGTGGGTGTCAATTTTAACAAAATAGTAATAGCAGGTTGGGGGAAAAAAATGACCTTGGATTGCAAGTAGTCCATACACTGTCTGAGAGATTATCCCTGCAGAAGGGTAGCAATGAAATGAAGAAGAAGCTTCCAGGAGGATGCTTGGGCACCTTTCTTCACCGTAACATCTTAGGGGAGCCGTAAGGTGTCTTCTTAATTAGTCACTAAATAATAGAAACAAATTCAGCCCTAAAATAAATATTGAATGCAATGTAACTAGATCTGGAAATTAATTTGGCCCAAAGTATTCCAACAGATCTCATTGCTGTTAAGAAGTTTTTGCTCTGTTCTTTAGGTGATGTCTGCTATAATGGAGCTTGTGGTTGGGTCAGTGATCAGGCAAAAATGTGACAGGTGTCTAGAGGCTGGGCAAGTCTGTTATATCCAGAGGAAGAGTCACAGACCTAGGAATGACCATGGGGAGGTCTCTCAGGTTAGGCTTTGATGGCCTTCCCTGACACATATGGCTCTGGGGAGCAAAAAGACAACAACGACTTGAGTTTCTGAGTCCAAGGTAAAGAAGGGCAGGGACCTGAAGAGAAACTAAGGTGATTCAGACTCAGGGTCAGAGAACAGACTGTCTACTATGGCCTCACAACAAAGGCTGGAGGCCAAAACTGAATAAAAAAGGAAGCTACTGAAATGCCTCAGCACTGACTCGGTTATGTGATGCAGCCATGAGAGAAAGATCTAAAGAAATGATGTTGTATGGCAGTGCTGTTACAGTCCTGATTATCTAGGAATTTAAACAGGGCAAGATCTGCCTAGAGAGCTGATATTATTTGCTAAGCCAGCTACTGCGGTGGGGAAAAAAAGACAAATTTTCAGCTGGAACAACCCCCACCCCTTATGACAAGTGGATGCCACCTGTCAGGGAACTGTGGGGCAGGGTGCTGGGCAGGGGCAGGGGCAAGGTGTGGGGAGTGGAGGGGCCCTCACCCCCAGTTGCAGCCCCCCAGCTCCACAAAGGGAGTGGAGCAAGGCCAGGTTGGTGGACCAGGGTCAGCCACAGTCCTGCAAGGGCAGACCCCGCTGCCATGGTATGCAGGCCCAAGGCCCAGCTGGAACGTCATGGCAGCAAGCAGAAGAGAGGCACGGCCAGGTGCGGTGGTGAGGGCTGGAGCCAAAATGCAGCTATGCCAGCTGAGAGGATGGCCCCGACTGCCAAAACCCAGGGGTGCAGTGGTTGGGGTCACAGTCCGGGCCCGACATGCTCACACAAGCGATCCCAATCGAAAGATCGGTCGTTTATCACTAGAAAATTACATCTTGAAAAATAACCACTTAACCACTGATGTCTCACTCTTAGAGAGAACTACAAAAACCTTGGGAAGGTGAGCGTGAGAACTCACACACATCACTCCTGTGGATGCCAAATCATGGGCTTCATAAAGTTATGGTTTTGTGACATGTCATAATCTTTTTCTCACACTTTCTCATTCTACCTCTTAATGCCCATATGCTCTGCATCCGGTCCTGTGCTGTATGCTAAAAAAAATCCTGCTCCCTTTGTCATAGAAAATAACCACCACATCTCTCCCCTTTTTTAAATTCTCCCCACTTTTAAGTGTGCAACCTACTTTTTTCTCTCAATAATATAACTGATAAACTTCATAAAAATATCAAAACCTGGCATTTATATCTGAAGTGTGTTGCTTTTCTTTCAGACTTAAAGAAATGTTTACTGTGCCAGAAAACTCATCTATTTTTGTCACTTGATAAAATATTTCCTTTACCCACAAATCTTGTCTTGCTTATGGTTATGGAAATACTCAGTTAGGTTAACATTAGCATTTGAACCACATTTTCTGTTAATAACTGCATAACAGCAGGGATAGTGTAGAACCTTGGATGAGGCTCCTGGAAGGAAGAAAGGGAGGCAGCATCCAGGCTGGCTGCCAGATTGCATGAGCTCCATTTTAGAAAGAGCCCTTTTTTGGCACCTTGTCTTACAATAAGTCTATGTGCTAAGGCATTTCTGGATACTGTTCCTAACTGTGTTTGAATCATGTAGCCAGTCTTTGATGGACCTTTTATCCAAAAGCTGATCTGCATAGATTACATTACTGTCTTCTCCTGCAGTCTAGAGTATACTCATGAACTCATTAATTGCTTCTGAAAGACAGGTAAAGTTAAGAGTTACCCCAGTGAAACATAGTGAGATTTTTCACAGATGAAAAAGCCATGAAGTTGAATGCGCAGTTGTGGGCATATTTGCAATGCTTCCATGAGAAAACAACTACTGTGCAAATAACACCACTGCCATCAGCAGCAAATCCATCTTACTAGGAGCATCAACAGGTTTTGTGCTACATATCTGACTGTTAATGTTAGTCACACAGTAAAACACATGCTATTTGACTTTCACCGGTGTTTGACATTACCTCAGTAAAATAACCTCTGACAACTATCTGACTATTAAAGGGTCATCTAAGGGAAATGCAGCAAATAGAAAAAATATCTAAGGAATAATCTGATACTTACCATGTTCAAATTTATTCAGTGAGCAAGAAAGACTATATTTGTTAATTTACTTCTTTTGTCCTAGTTAATTTCTCTTCTCTCCCAGAGTTGGTTCAGGTGAGTTTTCATGTACATATACTTTTAGGTAAAAAATAAAATAAGAAAAAAAAGATGGACAGTAAGTGGTCATAAATGTATTTACTTTTGAATCCAAAATGAGTCAGACTCCTCACTGTAAATTCTATTTTGATGTTCAATGAATTTGTGATTCAAAGTAGAGAGCTGATAATACTGAAAGCTATTGTGTCATGACTCAAAAAAGAAGTTGAGAGTACTCAGGGCCTCGCTGGATCATTGTTCTAAGCAGAGCTGAAATATAATAGAAAATGTTATTTAAAACAAGAATAAAATTTATCAACTAATGAACTAGATGGTTTACACAAGGCATTGCTCAAAAGCAAAAGCAAAGTGAAATGAAAGGAAGTGTGAAAGAACAACTCATAGACAATGGAAAGAAAGTGAGTGAAAGCAAAGAAAATACCTTCTGGGTTTTCGAACACTGTAGTGGCTGAGTGAATGCATGCTCTGTTCCGCAGTGAGAACGCATACTGCAGTAAAACTAGGGCTCAGGCAATCCTCTGTGTTGAGATGTGATGCCTTAGGCAAGCTCCAAGCAATGATTCTGTCCTCATATAATTATTCAGGTAGAAAAGAAAGTTCTAAGCAAGGCATGAACAGTCAGAAATATGATTTAGCAACGGAAATAAATCTGTATGCAGTAATTTGCAGGAGTAAAAGGGTGCAAGAAGGACAATTTACAAAAGGGGGGAATGAGAGAATACAATAATCTGTTCCCTTTCAAGTCAGTAGTTAAGCAATACTGAGAAAAAGCAGTTAATTAAAAGAAAGCATTAAGATTCCCCATTTGTCCTAATGCAGATAATCAGTAACCTTTACAGCAGTAAGTACTAGAATGAAGAAGAAAACTGACTACAGAACTGGACTGTTTGGTGGATGAGAAACTGGTTGGATGGTCACATCCAGACCATAGCGGTCAACAGCTCAATGACCAGATGGAGATCGGTGACAAGTGGTGTCCCTCAGGGGTCTGTATTGGGACCGGTACTGTTTAATATCTTCATCAATGACATCGACAGTGGGATTGAGGGCACCCTCAGCAAGTTTGCAGATGACACCAAGATGAGTGGTGCGGTAAACACGCCAGAGGGACGGGATGCCATCCAGAGGGACCTGGACAAGCTGGAGAAGTGGGCCCCTGTGAACCTCATGAGGTTTAACAAGGCCAAGTGCAACGTCCTGCACCTGGGGTGGGGCAAACCCCAGTATC
>NW_008825566.1:938481-950730 GCF_000699105.1 Pygoscelis adeliae | reverse complement strand
TGAAGAAAGGCTGAGAGAGTTGGGGTTGTTCAGCCTAGAGAAGAGAAGGCTTTGGGGAGACCTTATTGCAGCCTGTCAGTACTTCAAGGGGGCTTATAAGAAAGATGGTGGCAGACTTTTTAGCAGGGTCTGTGGCGACAGGACAAAGGGTAACGGTTTTAAACTAAAGGGGGGTAGATTCAGACCAGATATAAGGAAGAAATTTTTTATGCTGAGGGTGGTGAAGCACTGGCCCAGGTTGCCCAGAGAGGTGGTGGATGCCCCATCCCTGGCGACATTCAAGGTCAGGTTGGATGGGGCTCTGAGCAACCTGATGTAGTTGAAGATGTCCCTGCCCACTGCAGGGGGGTTGGACTAGATGACCTTTAGAGGTCCCTTCCAACCCAAACTATTCTGTGATTCTATGATTCTGTACAGGGCAGAATGGATATCCAAGAACTATAAGCTTAGTTACCCTTAGCCAAGTTTGAAAATAAATTTTAAACTCATTCTTTACCTTGCATCCAGTTTACAAATGTTTGCCTTTCATACAAGGCTTCATTGTCACCTATGCACTGGTGTATTTTTTATAAACCACCTATTACTATTGTGTTAGTACATAAAACAGAGAACCTGCAGTTTCTGCCGCAGAGAATAAGGAACTGGAATTCAGACAATACTTAGTAGAATAGCTACAGTTAAGACATTTGTTCAATGTGTCTCACATTGGACAACCTTGCAATGAGAGGTTTACTTGTTGAATTCTAAGCCAGTATTCATGCAACTATTAAAAAGAGAATGCTTGATGCATTACTCTAATTTTACATTCTTTGATCCTGAATAACTTCAGTGAAGGTTAGAAGGCCAAGCTGTGTGTTACTAGAGAAGTAACATCTTGAGAATAAGCTTTGGTCATTTCTTTACACAGTAATTTAGCTGCACTCTATATGCCCAGCTTTCAAAAAAGTCTGCGTGAAATTATCCAGTATTCATGTATGAATGAGTTTCGTATCTTCAAATACTCAGATTTAGAATGCTCAAATTTCCACTGCACCCTTGTCCTTAAGTTTTATTCTGAACTTCGTTGGTTTATATATTGAGGTTCGGAAAAGAACCACCGTGACACAACATTGGAATTTGTAGAAGGAACTAGAAAAGTTTATTTTATAGGTGTAGCTCTACACTTGTTTTAATTGCAAGTAATAGAACTGAGAAGGAAAGAGAATTGTCCAGCTATTGACTTTTAATTAACTTATTTTTTAAAATTACTGTGTAGAGTGATTTTCTGCGTAAATAAATTTTATTAGCTAAATCCTGAAAATTATTTCTCAAGGTGTTTCTTAGCACTAAAGATGAAAGCCTGCATTTCCAGAAACAGTGAGTACAACTTACATTAACAGTTCAGAAATTCATTGAAGTAAACAATCTTGAGCAAACCATATGACAACACAAAATACTTTTCTATGCAGTCAGGGAGACTAGTTGGAGACAGACAAATTAATTAGAAGTATTTTAAATACAATTTCAGTTGTGCTTTTCCTCTCTGTTTATCAAGAATATCATATTTTGCCTCTTCAAGGATGGAGTTTCCAGTTATTTTTTTCAATTTACGGTGTCTTTTTATATCGAAGTACAAGATTATATGGTATGACTAATACATTTCTGTATGTTATATAGGAACATAGAAATGACTGAGCTGTGTCTGACCAAGGGCCAGGTATGTCAGCTTTTGGAAGAAGTATCAAATGATCTTTTTTCTAATATACATCTCAGCCTCTAGCAACACAGGCTGCAAGATCTGTTCCACTCATGATTAAGAAGTAATGCTAAGTTGGAAAACTGCTGCTTCTTCATTGCATTCACTTCATCAATTTGCTCTCTATTTTTTTTTTCCTGAAAGTGAAAGCAGTGAAGTGGTCAGATGGTGAAAAGGTTTTGGCGGTGCTCAAGTTAGTTTTGTTTTATTTCTATCTTATTTTCCTTTTAAAGAAAAAAAACCGTATCTTCCCAAGACTGGCTGAATTCAGAACATTATTCTTTTGTCAATTCAGTGCTTTGATGAGCTGTTCTTCGTAATAATATCTCAACCTATTAATACATAATTTATTAATTGATATGCATTACATGACTGATTGCCTCTTTTCTAATGGCCAAAAATTATCAGTGGAAACCTGAAAACTGAGGGGTTTCTTTTTTTTTTCCTATCATACACAACATTGCTGAGATCTCTTTTTTTCCCAGTCAAACTTAAGAGTCATTAAAACTTGGTTATAAATGGGTTCTGAAACCATTGATTTCTACCAAAAACACTACTTTAGTCTTTGAATGTATTTTTAAACATAATTTTTAAGAAGAGTTTGAAAAATCATTACATAATCTCTTATCGTCTCTTATTGTCTATCTCTAAAACTGTTTTTGATTTACTACATTTGATGATGTAATTCCTTGAGAAATGCAAATGAACTAAATCTCCAGTGTGTGTTATTTTGCTAGTCATATTGCTTCTTACATTAGTACTCAGGTTTGATATCAAAATATCTTGACATTGTCATAAGTAAGGCATAAAACAATTATATTAATTTGTATAAGGCTTACTTCAAAACAATATTTGGAAATGATTGCCAGAAAATAACTTATCTGACTATGTGAGAACTAAGCAGATGTTTGTAATAGTGAGAGAAACTGAACAAAATAAATAACATCATTCCAAAAAGTTTTTTAGTCCTTAGTATGTTTCTTAAACTTTCAATTTTTAGGACTTTTGAGCATTTATAAAAGATAGGTATTCTCAATTAAAAAAAAAAACCCACAAAAAAACCCAAGAAGTCACCACCATCTTTCAGGTATTTTTAAGCTTTAGAAAAGTGTGATTCTTTTTGCTTGCAAAGGGAAGTAAGAGAAAGCAAACTGGGTTTAGAGTGTATTTTTATGACTGAGAAAACACCTCTGGATTCCTTCTTACTCCTCAGCAGAACATCTTCACAGTTTTTAAGACAATAATCCTTCTTAAAACAGATATTTTGTAACATGTTGCTTGAGCTGTAGTGCACTTTTTAACAAACTACATTTTATAAAAATGTAAAACATTCTCAGTTTTGATAAAATAAATATGTTGCATATTCCTTTTTGAGCCAATGCTCTTCAGATTTACAGTCTGACATTTATAAGGCTTACTACTTGCTTTGAAATTCACCTGTTCAATATTTTATTCAAAGCCGAGTTTACAATAAGTAACACTTAAGCACACCCTTCAAAACAAAATGTAAAGAGTAATGATATAAAATTTAAATGCAAAAATTTGCTGAGTTTCAGATTCCCTGTAAACCTTATACAATTTGTAGTCAGCAAAAGGTAGGTCTCTTAGAACTCTCCTCAGTGTGAATATTTTGTGTATTTACAACTCAAAAAAAAAAAAAAAAGTAAAGTATATATTATCACTTTAAGCAGAACAAAAATAATCCCCAGTATCGCCTAGAGTTCATAAACAAGAGGTGCAGAAACCAAGTGAGCAAAGAGAGTTTTCATGAGCATATTGATTCAGGTTTGTACTGTGCTTTTTTCTTGTGCCAAAAAAGTCTTCCATTCAACTTTGTTTTAAATGGATACCTCACTTCCTAGCCTGGGGGGATAAAGCCAGGAGGACACGATGCTCTTGCAGCCTCATTGTCTTTTGTGTTTTTGGCTGTTGGAACTGACATTCCCCTACTGTAGTAGTCTAAAGGGGCAGCATAAGATCAGCAGGACCTTTCAACCTCTGGCAACTGAGGAAGAGTCTTGTTGCAATAGGGTAACATTATAAGAATACATATTCTGATAAGTGATTGAACGACTGGTATCTGTGCCTTATCGCACAGTAGCTCTGGCCTGTAAAGAATGTCATATGTTTCATTTTCTGTAAGAAGTCAAAATGATTTCTTCCATGTGAAGATGAATGACTTGCTCAAGTGGAAGAAGTGATTCACAGACCATAAAGACAAGACAGATCCTATTTATAGTCTGAGACTCCAAAGAATTCTTGGGTAATCAGTACAAACGCCTCAGACACAGTAGAAAATTGGCTACCAAGGTACAAAATAGACACAACTGCAGAGGAAGCTGGAGAGGAAAACATGATTTTGGTAGGGATTAGACTAGATTAGATGACTACAGGAGCTGTCATATGTTATAAAATCACTTCTGTGGCAAAACCAGTATTCTGTGATGCACAGCTTCCAAGCTGTAGCTCATTAGCTGTATGCTTGAGCATGCTTGAAAGTCTTCTTCATTAGACCCTATATGAGGTAGACTTGATGGCTCCCACAAAGCTTGTTCATTTTAACTAGTACACTTGTTACACTAGTACCCTTGTGCCAACCACATTCCTGTTTTCTCTCCACTGGTGTCCTGACTGCTCAGTTCCTCTTGCTTGACTATTTATTGTTTGTTTGTAATGTTAATTTACAATATGATCATGTCTAACACCACCAATCAGTGCTAATATCCTACCAGCACTGCTGTCAGAAGGTAAGTGACTTTTCTTCCTCCATCTCTGCATCCTCTTCCTAGTGCTGACGCAAAGATTTGTCCAACCTGCAGTTAAAATCTGTACAAATACTTGCCATTAAAATCTAAGACCTGGATTTTTAATGTCAGTGAGCACCTGAATATGCAGTTAGACACATAGGCATCTTTTGAAAATGCTGTTAAATTCTTATTTCCATCTCCCTGAGATTAACCATGTTTCACAATCCAGTCCTTAGTCACTTAACATTCAAAGTTTAAGCTTTAACTTTTGCCTCTTCTGTTCATCCTGTCTAGAGCCTAGCAGACAAAATTTATGCAGTAACAGGAGTGTTTGCCAATATCTATCAATGTACTGTATGTAAAATTAATGCTCAGAGTTATTTATTTTATTTTATTTTGTTTTGTTTTGTTTTATTTTGTTTTATTTTATTTTATTTTGTTTTATTTTCCAAAGGTTTTCAACCACCTTTATTTTATAGCTGTAACAGTTTTGTTAAACATTGTTTAAATCACCCATTCATGGCACATTACACTGTGCTGGAGCCTGTCAAATGTTGGAGTCCATCACAATAAATCTTATGTCACATCATTACACTGAACTGTGTCATCTAGGGACTAAAGTGTAATGTGAATGTCAAATTGTCATCTATGGTTACACTTCCTAAGGGAAGTAGTGGAAGCCCCATTGTTAGAATAATTTAAAGTGAGACTGGGCAAACCACTAGAAAATTATACTGTGGGGAACAATCTCACTTTGGCAGGAAGGAAGGAATAATAGGGTTTTTTTTTCTGTCTTCAACTTTTGTAACCTATGAGACATGACATGGTAGGTTTGGTTTTGTTTGTATATTACGCACTGTTTAATAGACATGTATTGTCCAGTAGTTTTTCCTTCTTATGTTGTGTCATGTAGAGACATCACTACCAATTTACACAATTTATGGTTCCAAACAGATCACCTTTCTTGTTCTAAAAGGGATTATTATCAAATGCTAAAATTGAGTCACTGATGTTAGTCTTATTTCTCCTATTGCTGTCTTATTTTTTTAGCTATTGAGGCTTAACTATAAAATCAAGCAAATAAAACTTGAGAAGAGAAAGACAGAAAAATATCAGGTATTTTAAAACTTATGTGGAAATCTTTTCTTCTGCAATAATCTTTTATTGACATTCAAATTAAATACAGGCATAATTCAAATGTTGGAAAAAATGAATGCATGATACAAAAACCCAATTTGTACTATTCTGTCATTATTAAATACAGCTGCTAAACACAAGGACAAAAATATAAACATAAAAGTCCAGAAAATAAATAAGTCAATTTTAAAAGTGTATCTATCTATATACATACAATATATATGATGCATATATATACACGATACCTAAATAACTATATATCTAATATATATGCATAAGACAAATAACTTCATGTATATAATACATACAGTATGAATATATAGATTTGGATGATTAAAAGTATGTAGTATGTGTATAAAATGCAATAATGTTCCAGGCAGTATGAATTACCTTATTTTACTTCAGGATCATTCTCATAACATGGTAAGAGCAAAGAATCCCAGGGCAGGTAACCAACTGCTTTATAGGTATGTTAAAGGTTACTGGTTCAAGCACAGTCTTGATTTCTGAGGTTGCAAGCACTCACTCACTGCTCTTGCTGATTCAACATGCTTGTAGATTATTGTAGAGTTGTGTCTTGGAGGAGACAAACTGGGCTGCTGCCCAAAACAGCAGACTGCCAGAAATGCAGTTGGTCTCCACTTTCTGTTGAGTAATTGAGTATAAAGAGCTTAGTTGTCCTTTCTACTGATGCCTTTAAGATCTGGGGTGGACAAGATGTTAACTAATTTTATGGGAAGTATTGTCCCACCAGCAGCAGCGGCAGTTACTTGTACCTGTAGAGTCAAACAGCAAAACAAAGCCCATTTCTCTAAACACTCATCTCATCCTTGAGCTACTACAGGTCCTCTTTTTCTACACGGAAGAGTTTTGAAATGGCTCTAGATCATACTACTGGAAACCACATATGTATTTTTCAAATTTTACATATTTGGGCTTTTTGATTATCACAGATAATTTTTATACAGTAATTGTGAGAAACCAATACAAAATGTGAATAGAAATTCTGAGTGGGAGAGATCTCACCTGCCTTTAGAAATCTGCAGTGCAGGTGTTTCCACTGAGTTGCTCATGTCAAATTTGTTTCGGAAACACTGGAGAGAAATAGACATTTAAAGAGAAGGATTTATCTGACCTATCCAGACATCTATATTGGGATGAAATGATCTGCACATTCAGAGTGCTTTTGCCTACTGAGTATAAAAGGACCGGGGTGAATAGCGTGGAATCTATAATGCACTTGGTCAGCTGAACCCTCTCTTTGATTTTGACTTAAAGTTGTTTTATATTAATATGGTTATGCTTAATTTCTTACTGCAACAAGATACATTGGTAAGACTCCACAACCTTCCTGGGTATTCCAGTGCTTAGTCACCCTCACAGTGAAAAAGCATTTCCTGATGTTCAGATGGAACCTCCCGTGTTTCAGTTTGTGCCCATTGCCTCTGGTCCTGTCACTGGGTACCACTGAAAAGACCCTGGCTCCCTGTTCTTTGTATCTTCCCTTCAAGTATTTATATACATTAATAAGATTCCCCTCAAGCCTTCTCTTCTCCAGGCTAAACAGTCCCAGCTGTCTCCACCTTTCCTCATACATGAGTTGCTCCAGTCCCTTAATCATCCTCGTGGCCTTTCATTGGACTCTCCAAAATGTCCATATCTCTCTTGTACTGAGGAGCCCAGAACTGGACACAGTACTCCAGGTGTGGCCTCACTAGTGCTGAGTACAGGGGAAGGATCACCTCCCTTGACCTGCTGACAACACTAGTTGCCAGTGGCAAACTCTTCATAGTCTTGAGACTGAAGTAGACCCATCAGCCTTAGTAGAGAGTGACTATGGCCCTGATACCTGCATGACATAAAGAAGTTCCTGCTATGATACAAGGGGGGGAAAAACCCCAAACTAGTAGTGAAGATGGTTGTTCAGACAACCCTACAAACAGGACTGGGGATTGGAGGAAAGACTAGCATGATTTCTCCTTTACCTCATTAGTCTAGTCATTTTGTTTCAGCAGGGCCTGGCACATCAGACCAGAAGTGCTTGAGAAGGAGGGTAAAACTGGGGCAAAATACTTAATGGCATGGAGTCCCTTTAGCTTGATTTGTTTGGGCACTCTGCTTACCTTACAGAAATGGAACAGGAAGGATTATTGTGCTACTATTGGGAATTCTGAATAATGCCATCAGAAGGGGTTTTTTCCTTCATTCCTGGAGCATAAGAATTTAGCTGTGCTTAAGCAACAAAGGAGTCCTGCACCAGTCATCTTGGATAGCTGTGATAGAAAAGTCAACATTGGGATGCCAGGAACTGGAGTAGAATGAAGGAAGCAATGAGGCTGCATCTATTGTAGTCAAGACCTCAAACCAGGTAGTACAATATAGTATGCATTCATACAGCTAAGATCTTCTATCCCACAAAAAGAATGGCTTCATCCAAACTGTTGAAGAGAATGGTTTGGGGATAGCATATGCTACCTCCCAAAATGTACGGTGGTTGTGCTAGGGATGCAGACTTTGACATACTCCCAAGACTAGTATAGTTAAATAATATGAACAATGTCAGTCTGTATGGTGGTGTTGAAGCCTTGCTTCAAAACAAAACCTGAGACAAGAACAAAAGCCAAACATAGACACTAGGCTTTGGGGGAAAGTGTTTTGGAAACTACAGAAAACAGAAAACCCAGGAATCAGACTGTTACCGTAAGTAGGCAGGTGAAAAACTCTCTAAGACTCAATTTGGAGTTTTAGAAAGCAGGCATTCTTTATTGCGGCGCCAGGCGCACAGGGGATCACTCCACCTAATGAAACTGTTTCAACAGTTTGGATGAAGCCATTCTTTTTCATGCACTCACTGCAATGGAAACAGAGGAAGAGACCCTTTGGAAGCTAATTAATCCTACCTGCAAAAGCAGCACCTATTTTTAGCTTCAGTACTTAATCTATTTGTATATACCTATGGAATTATTTATACAGTCTCCCTGCACCAGTCTTTATTCATATCTATGTCAAACATTACTCCTTAGCATTTCCTCAGTCAACCCCACAACTAATTTCAAACAAAATTTAACCTCCCTCTATGCATTACTCTTAAATTCTGTCAGCAATCTATCAAGGCAGCCAAATTACATTAAGTTAACACAAAAATTGTTGCTGGCCATGACTAATGACTGCCGAAGACTACACAGCCCACTTCCTACTGCTGAGGGGCAGTGGGAGGAAATCTTCTGACATCTCATGCAAAACTGGAATGCAACAAAAGACTTAACTATCTTTTTGTAGAGTAAAACCTATCATATAGCACAGTATTTCTGTTTGAGCTGTGACAGTACATGGACTGGAAAAAGGAACTGCATGAAAAACACATTAAGAAAATTTTCTCTTCTCCTGCTGTGCTATTGTCAGGAAGATGCTAAGTGAGCAGAGACAGTTTTGTTAACTTTAAAGAACTGTGAAGTAAGGAATCATGCTGCAGACACAGGAACGAGAGCACGATAAAGGAAAGTGTTGAAAGTCTATTGACCTTTGCAATTGCCAGAAAAAATATTTTGGGGACAGTTGCAATGAATAAACCCATACCTCATATTGATTCAACCAAGGCTCAAAGATAGAATTCACACTCTAGTCCCAGAGTTACAAAACCTACAATCTCCTAATAAAAATGCAGCTACATTACATGAAGAAAATAATAGTTCTTTAACTCCTTCTTTTCCCGTATAGTGTGTCAGAGCATAGAAGAACACATCTTTCATCCTTTCCATTCACAATGTGATGATTTTCCCACAAATTGTCAAAAGGTTTATCCTGTGTCATCATCTATGTCTAAAGGACATTATCCTGCTTCTGGTTACTTAATCAAAGAGAAATATTTCTCATCCTGTCAGTAACTCGTTCAGAACCTAATGAAAAGATTAATATGCCTGATTATATTTTCCTGTTACACAATGTTTTCTTCAGATAAGTGACTGAGTCCTCAGAAGCACGGTGTGGTTAGATAAACACAAGCTTTCACTCTGAAGTGTGGAAAAAAATGATTTGGCATTTTCCAGTTAGCCTCTACTGATGAAGGTTGATTATGATTGCTATTTAGGTACATACATGGCATGCCTAATTACTGAGCGTGTCTATATGAGAATATTTCAGGATTGTAACCAAGGTTGTCATTCAGAGAAAAATAAAGAAACAATGGAAAGAAAAAAAAAAAACCAAACCACAGCATCAGTTGAGAAAAGGACATATTACATTCTTCAGTTTGAATTAAAAGGAAAGAGCTGATGGGGAACAAATTCACAAAAGTATAACCTGCCTGGAGATTCTATGGCAATTGATTAAGCTCTGTAGGGAGTGAAATACATTATTGACCCATAAAACAGGATTTGTGTCAAGAGTGAGTAAGCAAGTTCCATACTGAAAAAAAGCAGTCAAGGCCAACTGGCTTTTTAACTTAGCAGCTAAAAAGTTACAGAGTTAAAATTATTTCAACTATTGCCACATCCTTTTGCAGATTTAGCATGTACATGTTTCTACAGGGAAAAAAATACCTACCATAAGCAGTGAACTGGAATAATATTAAGCAGAGGCAAGAATTGGCCAGCTTCATGTCAGCTGACAATAGCACTCCATACACAAAAGGCCAGGTTTGTTGTCAAGTCAAAAAACAAAAAGGTAAATTAATAAACATTAAATGTGCATAATGGTTTTTTATTATCAGAAAAGCAAATCCTGGTATTCACTTGCAATGACTAATAGCTCAATGCTTAAGCCAGTGCTGTTGAACTTAATGGAATTCCACTGGAACTTAATGGAGTGTTATAATTTGCTAACATTCATATCAAATACCTCTGCTCTCACCAAAACCCTCCCTTCTCAGCAAAGCTTACCTGGCTCCTTTCTTTTCTTGATGTCAAGACCCAAATTTGTCAAGTCACTATAAGCAAAACAATTTATCTAAAGTAATTTGTAACTCCTGCTAAATGTACTGTTCCTCATAATTTGTTAGTTATGAAAGACCTATCAAGGCAAATTTTCACAGAATGCAGTAATAAGAACATAAAATTTGTCAAAGATCCCATGCAAATTCTGTTTGAAAGCAAGTAGTTTAACCTTCTTGAATAGTTTTTTTTGGTTTTTGTTTTCCCTAGAAAAATAACCAAACCTAGTTTCATGTGTCTATTCGCATCCTCACAGTGCATTAAATCTTCTTTACATTGGCTTTTTGTAGGAAAAAAAGATGTACCTTTAGATGTGAAAGAATGCATAATGACATCCCAGATAGGCAAGAATTTAAGCATATGCCTTACTTTCAGCACAGGACTCATCCTATTAATTTTAACCTCTCTGGAAAGACTCCTGGAAAATGTTAATGTAGTGTCAATTGTAAAGATGTGGTTGTCTTTGTTCCTTATCTTTTGAAATAATCTAAATTATTTCACCTAAGATACATCTACCTGCTAACAACTTTTAGCTATTAGTACTGGTTATTATTATTAGTGAATACAATTATGCTTTCCATTCTTTATATCAGTGAATTGTAAGAGTTTGTATTATTAGCAAGTATCATTATGTCCATTCTTACACAGGGACTGAGGCATTGTAAGTTCAGAACAGTTGTTAACAGCTACCTACAGACAAATGGAAAAGCAATTGAATACAATCTGTGTATAGAGTCCCAGTTCAATAGCCTGTTCTGTCTCTGAGATCACACTACCTGGCAGACCTTCGAGATAATATTCCTAGACATCCATCACACCTGCTTTTTCAGCTTGAAAGATGTCAGATGGTTCCCACACATTCCACGTACAGAATGATTAGCCATGGAGATTAACCACTCTCATGAACGACAGCTTACTTTCCGAAGTAAAGGTTAGGAATCCATGTGTGGTGGTTTAACCTCAGCAGGCAGCTCAGCCCCACACAGCCGCTCACTTGCTCCCCCCCGAAGCAGGATGGGGAAGAGAATCAGCAGGGTAAAACTGTGAAAACTCATGGGTTGAGATAAAGACAATTTAATAGGTAAAATAAAAGTTGTACACACAAGCAACACAAGACAAGGAATTCATTCGCTACTTCCCATCAGCAGGCAGGTGTTCAGCCATCTGCAGGAAAGCAGGGCTCCATCACGCATCACGGTAACTTGGGAAGACAAACGCCATCACTCCGATTACACGATTACTACACATTACTCTGTGTAATCATTGCTCAGCAGTAACTACTGCGCAGCAGTAACGAAAACAGCTCTGTATTATCATCAACACTGTTTTCAGCACAAATCCAAAACACAGCACCATGCTAGCTACTATGAAGGAAATTAACTCTATGCAGCCAAAACCAGTACACTATGTAACATGACAGAGTAAAGCCATCTGCAACCAAACAGGTGGCAGTAATAGTATTTGAAGTGCCTTTTTTTCCCCAGTCAGAAGAAAATGTTTGCTGAAATGTTTTAACAATTTCCACATTGGATAGCTAAGAGTCTTTTCTTTGGATTCAGTGCATTACAATGAATTGTGAGGAATTTTAATAAGTTCTGAGAATAAAAAAGGGATAACCATTCAAAATTTTCTTGATAGGTTGATATATATATTTAGCTGTCAATCAGGCCAACAGCCTGAAATACAGTTATAAACTCTTTCC
>NW_008825566.1:921437-938461 GCF_000699105.1 Pygoscelis adeliae | reverse complement strand
AAAAAAAACTGGACTGATCACAAAAACCCAAAGTGTAGTTTGGTGGCAACAGGATGTAAAAGCTAAATCCCTGCCACGTAAACAGATATTGAACCTATCATTACTATTTTTTAAAGGAAGTGGGAAGGTGTGAGAAACTTCTCTACTTTTCCATCATTCAGCTAGTTTGCATGTTCAACTTCCTCAGAGATTAAAAGATTAAAATTCATTTCATGAATGTACAGTCCCTTTATACCTTTAACTGCAGCCATTGTTCCTTTGGTTTCCACTATATTTCTCATGACTTGTTAGGCGTAGTGCTTTGCTCAAAAGCAGGAGGTATATAGAACCAGCAGGGAGCAGAATACAATCAACAGAAGGGTCTGTGCATGGTAAGATTTCACTGGATACACTTTGAAATAAGTAAAGAACTTTAAAAAACTAATTAGGAAGGTTGTGTTTATTTTCTGCATTAAATTATGTTTTGTTGTCTAACATATTTGAAACTGGTCAGATACTATTGTATTTTTATTTATGTGGTAAACACTTTTTTAATGCTTTTACAGATAGCATTGCACAATACAGCCTTTTGAGGAGTCCCCTTAGATTATATCTTATTATTCCCTACTCCCAAATGTCTAGTTCTTATTGCAGCATGTGTACGAACGTGACATTAGTACAAAATAATGAAGGCCTATATTCTTATTTGCTATCAAAACCAGCTTCTCTCTTTGTTGCAGGAGGGGTGTTTGTTTTTTTCTTTTTAAAAGATTTTTTTTCCCCCCCCACAATGACAGATCTGTAGAACTGTGTAATTTAGAAGGGTGGAACGTCTATCAAAGTGGGACTGAGCATTATTTTTATTATGTCTATTAGAGTGTAATGTCACTGTCATTCTGTATCAATGGAATGATTTTTCATATGTGGAAGAGAGATTAATACAGTTTCAGTGTATGTCTAAAAGTACAGCCAGCCCTCATGTCTTTTCTGGAAGGCCTTGCCTGAATTTTGGAGAGACAGACAAAAAACTAAGGCAATGCAACGACTTCTATATACTATATCTATAACAAACAACTGTATCCACCAGTGCTATATTGAATATAATGATAAAACCTTAATTCTGCAGATTTATCATGTTGACTTTTGTCCTTTTTTTGTAGAAATGATCATCTCACAATCTTTAGTGCATTCTAAATTTCACTATCCTTGTAAGGTAGAAAATTACTGATGTCTTTATTTTACATGAGAGGCTAAGTTTGAGGAAGTCAAGTATTTAAATGTATTTAGACAGCTGCAAATGCAAAGAGAGGCACACTAAGATTTTTCGGAAGCACTTTGATTCAATATGTGTAACCTTAGCAATAAAAAGCTAAGGGTGAGTGGCATTCACCTGACTAATTTTAACAGTAAAATGTAGATGTCTAATTCTGAACTAGTCACTTCTTATACAGTCGAAACAGAAAAATAGGCATCTGCGGATGGTAATTCATTTGAGCTATCTTCGATTTGTATTTTTGAGAAATTGTCATTTGGTGATTCTTATTCTTCTTCATTAATAATGAAAGTAGTCCACAGGACTAGATCAGATTTATAGATGGTGGACACCTGTGTATTGGTCTGGACATTCTTCTAAATAATAATCTCTTTTCCTTTTCAGTCACTGAGAGAGACAAAATTCTACAAGTGACAATTAATCCCAGATAACTATTTTAGGAGGAGCCTCTGTCACTCTTTGGTCTCTATATAGTGAGGCTGGATAATTAGCTTAAGCTAAATGCTAATTTTTTAACTGCTAAAATTAGGATATATTAATTCTATCTAAAGCTACTTATCTATAAAGTGTTTGCAGGGTTGCGGCTTAGTTATACTGATATGGAAACAGCAGGGCTCACGCTTCTGCACTGTCAAAAGCTCTATAGTAAGATGTGTTCCTTTGAAATTCTTTTCTACTACTAATAAAGGAGAAAATATCACATGGGCTTCACCCTTCTACCTGACAAGGTTCCATACTACTGCTTGCTGGAAAACTGCTAAAGAAAACCAGGATTTTCCAACTGATGTGCTTGAAATGAGGCTCTTAAGTTCATAATGAAGTCTTTAAATAAATAGTTCAATTAAAAAAAAAGAAAAGAAAAAGAGAAGCCATCTCTCAGGGATGTCAATGAGAGTCTCTGGTCTTTCTTTGAAGATAGAGCTACTTGGCTTGCTCATAAATAATGTATCATCTCTGCAGTGAAAACTAAAAAAGTTACCGATTGCTTCAGGAACACAGTGCAGTAGTCAGTGTGATTTAGTGTATTAGATAATTTTTTAAGCCTTGAAAATTGAAATGTTTCTCCTTATTTGTAGGTAAAAACACTGAACATGTGCATCTCATTTGGTTTTTAGAACAGTGCCTCTAAGGAGTAACATCTCTCCTGAGGTGGCAGAATTTAGAGTTTTACACATGACTCTTGAGGATGCGGCTGTGCTGGAATCCACCTTTGCACCAAAACGTGCACAAGCCTTAAGGATAGACATAACTAGACTTTCAGTACAGCGCCTTTTTTCTCTTCAGATCTTTTCAAAGGCTCCGATTAAAAGACTTGTATTCAGGGACCTTACAGGACAGATTTGAACCAATTGTTGAATTTGTGTCCTGCTTTTCTCCTGCCAAATACTTTTTACTTTCTACTTGTAAATAAGCTCTTTAAAACAAAGACAACAGTATTTTTTCTGTTTATACTATACATCACATTTTTTTCTTCTTCTGTGAATTTGTCTAACCTCTTCTTGTCTAATATCTAGTATGTCTCTTGTCTAACCACTTTTTTTCATTCTAAACCTGTTAGTGTTATTTTCATGTGAAATCACCTAAGTTTTATATCATGAGAAGTGAATAACCATATCTATTCACCTTCTCTGTGCCACTCATAATTTAAGTCTTTTATAGAATCTCAGTTGTGTCTTTTCAAGGTTATGGAGTCCCAGCCTATTTACTCATTCATCATACCAAAGCTATTCCATTACTTTGATCATTCTTGTTGCCCTTTTCTGCCTTTCTGATTTTACTGTACTTTTTAGGTAGAAGATCCAGAGAGATTCTAAAAATATGCAAGAGACAGGCAGACAATAGATTCATACAAAAATATATCGTTTCTTTTTTCTTCCGAGTCGATAATGACATTTAGTTTGCTTTTTTGACCACTATGGAATACTAATACAATGTTTTGATACATCTTAAGCAAAAACATCACTATTGCCCATAAATCAAACAAAAAACTCTATAATGTTTTCTATAAATTAGAGACTGCCAACTGTGTGGAATGGATTAGACTGGACCACAATGTACCTATATACATTTGATATCATTGCCCCAGACAGCTTTTATAGCTAATTAAAAAGTAGACTTTGCTGGGGCATGATTGATCTCACCTACTTAGACATAGACTTTATGATAACAAAAATCCTGCCCGGGCTATATCCATTTCTCCCTGTGTAGGCAGCACAGTGAGTCTGGACAGTCCGCTCTGAAGTAGACATCTGCTGTAGTTAGACACAACTGATGACAAGTCTCACTGCAAAGTTCAGCACCAGAAATGTACTTTTGATTTTTGTTTTGGTGTTGTTTTTTCCCCTGAAGTTTCTGGTTTGTTTCTTTTGGGTCTCAAACTCTCGCTTTACTGAATTTCTGCAAAGCTAGACTAAATTGTTGATTTCTATAATTAATACTCCAGCAAAATTTCATATCATTTTTTGTTGAGAAAGTAGCATGGTAGTATATGTCTGTTTGCTTTTTTATCCATAATTTCTGAGAAAAAGCAGAAAAGTGATAGAGTACTGGCAGCAACACAAGAAAAAATACTTAAAATTTCCTATGTTATTTATAACACATTACGGTCACATAAAGTAGAAGTATTTAAAAAAAAAGACTCAAAGGCTAGAAAAGAATTAAATGTTAAGCAGTGTTTTCAAATGATACAGTTCACTTTCTTCCCATTATAAGGGTTATATCCTGTAAACACTCTTGATGGAAATCTGTTCTGTCTGTGCCTAAATATGATACAGCTTACAGTTTACAAAGCTCATTAGTAATACAGAGGACACAGGAAAGTGTTAACCTTGGACCTAAAATTCTATTCAGGTAGAATCATATGAAGCAGAAATAGAGAAAATGGGCTATATTAAATATTTTAATTAAAATGTATTGGGGACCCTATCTCTCTTGAACATAAACACATTCAACAACTTTGATTAAGGATTTTCTGTGTGAAAATGCCAGCTTTCGATTTCCTTTATTCTTCAGGTGTGCCATGTTTGGAGGTCAGACAAGAGAATTTAGCACTCGAGTGAAATCATCACTACTGCACTGGCAGCTGGACGGATGGGACAAAGTGCAGTGACATTTACAAATCCTTTGATTGCCAGGAATGATTAGATGCCCTGGTTAGTCAGACGAGTGTTTATTGTTTCTTTATAGCAACTCTAAAAAAGTCTGTCATCAGATTATATGTGCTCAGTAGAAAAAGGTACGATAAAGGTGAAATACCTACTCTAGAAATATTGCAAATGACATCTAGGGCATTAACTTGCTTGGCCTGCTTTTTCAATGCTTGAAACCATAAGCAGAGCTTGGAATATCAAAGTGATGATGAAATTGCAAAGTATGTACCAATTTTCCAGAAGTTTGGTTTATCAAATGCCACTCAAAGGAGATCAAACTTCATGGATTAATGATAAAGCTTTGTTTCAAGTTTAGCTATTTGTATAGGATTTATCTCTCCATAGCTTAGCCACTTAAGGTAAGGTGTCTAACCTACACCGGTGATCTAGGCTCCTTCCATAGTGAATGGTTTACTCCCTGAAGAGCCTGTGCTCTTCCATTGCTCCACTCCAGTTGTACAAGATACCCTACCACTTTTCCATGACCCTAGTGAGACTACGACTGTGCAGTTTCATACGGATTTCTGATTCTTCCTGTTTGTCTCCCATTCTGCTTTCTTTCATATGCAGGCACTTGACACGTGCCTCTAGTCACGCTGCTTTCTCAAGGGAAGTGTGGGAGAATACTCCATCACACTGTATTCCACTGTCCTCTTTGCTTCTGTTCTCCACTTTGGGCTTTGAACTCCATCCCTAATGCTTTTAAGTTAAAGTCGTCCTCACTAGATTAGTAAATCTGTTGGTGAAGATGCTGCTACCCCGTTTTCATCAAATGGATCCTGTCTCTCCCCAGCAATCCTTATTTCTCAAATAGGTCTTTGTGGTCATAAAAGTCTATACGCTACCTGCAACATCAGCCACACAAAATCATGATGATCTACAAGGTGCATCTCCTCCTACTCGACCTTTCCTTTCCACTGGCAGGCCCGGGGAATACACAAGTTGGGCTTCCATGCCCTTCATCTTGGCCCCTGGAACGCTGTCATCACTCCTAGCACACTCAAGGTCTCTCTGGACAGTATTGTTGGAGCCCATATGGATGAGCAGCAAGGGGTAATAGTTGGTGGCCTGGATACCGCTTGGCAGTCTCTCCAAAACATAGCAGATCTCGGCGTCTGGTAGGTAAAGTAGGCAAGTCAGCTTTGCAGGTGAGTGCCTCAGCTGGCTGAAGAAGGGAGGCTCTAATCACAACCACCTATTACCTTCTCCTGGTGGCACTGTTTCTAGCCCACAAATCCAGCCCAGCTGAGCTAGATGACTCTTGGGCAGAGTTTGTTCATCTTTTCTAGTTACCATGGTCCTATAGCTTGTCAATGACACCTGAAAGTGGAGAAATAACTTTCCTGCTGCCGGAAGTCATAAGCTTCAAGCTTCCACTGTCATGGCAGTCTCCATAACACCCTCCACCACTCAAGCATATCCTCTGGCTGTCCCTCGTTTTGTGCAACATGAGCTTGCACAGCTCTCCCCCACCCCCAGAGTCTCTGCAAATAAGCTGCAGATCCCTCCTTGATGCTACACAGTCTGCTCATCCCTTCTCTTGGGCTAGTGGCTCTACTATTTGTGTGCATGCTCTGCTGATAATGTCACCAAGACAGCAACCTCCACCCTCAGGAACTCTGCCAAGGCCAAGGTCTCTGACTGACCAAGAAAGTCAATCCTGCTGGCATTGGGGATCACCCTGCAATTTTGTCACTGTCACCATGCTGTGTCCTGCAGTCCCATAAAGCCATGAGCAGCAGCTCAAGGCCTCCTGGGTGCTCCCTTCTACATCAACTGCCAAATCCTCGTTTACCCATTCTGGTCACTAGTTAAACATGAAAATATTAAACACGTGGTAGTTAAATAGCAAACTGACACAAGTGTTCTCTGAATCATGGTCAAGCTCCCAGTTTATATCCTCAAAACATTTTGCTTTCCTGGGTGGAAGTTATTTTTAAAAGTAGTTGTGCCTTTGGAATAAAGGCCATGCCCAGCTGTACTGGCATCTTGGAATTTTCTGCTTGTTTGTCGACAAGGAATACGTTATCTTATGGCTGATCGGAGAGTTTCAAAGTGTGTGATGCTCATCTCAAACTGCAAAATATAGAAAGCATACTCCTACCACCTCACCTCCTCAAATGTGAAATTAATGCCTAATATATGACATATAACTGCAGAAATTATATTTATATTAAAATGTATGAGTATTATTACTTCAAATGTTAAAATAATATACTTTCTTGTATGTGTTTCTCCCTCTGATGAATTACAAGTGTCAATCATTTTCCTAAATGCATAAATAGAAACTAGTACCTAAGACCGACAGAAAGGATGCAGTACAACCGTTTTATAGTTTTCCTTAGAATTAGAGATGTTTTCTTTTTTTCAGAAGATTACAAGCTGCTTCTATGTTGTGGGACTGGGTGGTACCATCTGCCTCCTGCATGCAGTTGTTCTTATTATTTTGCACTTATGGGCATTTTAGAGCAGCAGTTCTGCAATTAGACGATGATTAGTGAGTTGTCCAGTTTTTAAAGAACTAGTTTTACAGAAAGCAATGTACCAATTGCACCTCTGTCCAGATGTTTTGTACAGATGGTATACTGTTTTCTAGGAGGTATAAATAAAAAGCATCAGTGTGAGGGCATGTGTATGCATGACTTGAAGAATGGGATAAGTCTCCTCTACCCTTCCATAAGTAGTACTGAAAATTATTTTGAACTTTTCTTTTTCAGATTAATTCAGTTCTTACCAAAACTATTAGAATGAGGATGCTCAGAATTCTCGACGGCCTGAGACTATCTTTCTAGAATTTAGCATTATCCATGAATTATTTCTTTGACTGTGATGAACAGGTCCTGTTTTCATGAACATTACGTAATATTAAAATAAAGAATGAAAAAAAAGAGGCCAAGAACCTGAAGAATAAAAGAAATCTGTCAAATTAATATGATTCATCCTTCCGAAAGTTGAGCTTCTGTGACTCTTTTGTGTCATCTGTTTTTATGTTGGTATTAGAGCATAGATTGAGCCCTAATAGATCTACTTTTCTGCACATGTTCAAATCACAGAGACGTTGGGAGAAAAAAGAAACTTAAAATTTCACTTGCACCTCAACCCTGTGGACATTTGTGCCTGTCTTGAAAGAAGAAGCCAATAAGAGAAACATTTTCAGAGCAAGCTGCTGGACTGGTGTCCGAACAAAGCACACCTGGAGCAATGTTAATGTATTTATGAATATAAAGCCCTTAGTTGAATAGAAGTGTGTACAAATCAGACAGATTTGCTTGAACTCTACCTTCACACCTCTGTAAGACCCCCTGTTAATGTACTTGAGCTGCTAGTTCTGGGAGAGCATGGACACTTGTGCTCAAAAGGACTACAATCTGACATCTCTTTTATCTTTGTAAGCTGCTTGAATTCAGTTTGAGTTTAGGCAATATGCAAATTACATACACATTGATGGCCAGTAGTGTTAGGCACTTTCCCTGTATGATGTTGCTTGCATGACAAAACCACTGATGCTCATCAATGGGATTGATCAATGGAAGTGTATCAAGTACTGGGGGCTCCCCATATGCAGGCAATTTCTCCCTTTAGCACTGTCCAGAGCATAGCATGCAACTGAGTTTTCCTGTCTACAGGAGTAGAAGCTGTGTTGCCCCTGAATTGGCACAGAGAAGGATCCCTCAAGCAAGTAATGGGACAGAGGGTTATAGCAAATTGTGATCATCCTGAAATCTTCACTAGCTTTTCACTAGAAACCTAGAGGAGATTTCTTCCCCCTCTTTGCCCAATGCATGATGCTGATGATTTCTTCCTCCTCAGTCTGAGGTACATTTCGTTTTGGGTGTAGACATATTCTTACCAAAGTTTGCTTGAGTGCCTTTCTTTTTTTAAAAAAGGATCCCAGCTCTTCCAGTTTTCAGTTCCTTTTTGTTATCTCTAAAACCTGATCAGTACACAATTGTGCTCCTGTAGTGACCATTGATTGATGACTGTAATCTGTGATACCATCCTATGTCTGCTTCCTTTGATATCACATTTTATTCTGGAGTCAAAAATGGTTCAAATGGAAAGACTACTTGTTATCCCTATAAACTAAAGTTAAAATAAATTTAGGTAACAATGACAGCTAAAACAAACTAAAATTAACTCACCCCAAGACAAGCCAGAAAAGTCCTGAGACTTGCACTCTCAGGTCAATTAAAAATCCGTGGTCTTTCAGGAGTTATTGCAAAATTGTATTTACTGGACTATCAGGGGTGAGGATGCTATTACATTACTGTATAATAAATATTTTTACTTTGTTATTTTAGATTCCTTACCTTGAGCAAAAGTCCACTATTAAATGAAGGCTGGATCATTTTTCTGAAATTATATAAAAGTCATTTTAGGTGTTATAAATGTCTTGGTCAGAAATTAAAGGTAAAGCTACTATTTCTGCATTTTGAATTTTTCTTTACGTTTTTCTTGTTCCTCTTGCTATATGACATGAACAGCAGATGGGATTTCAGATGAATCAGACTGACTGATTACCTATACAGAGAAATTGATTAAATTTGCTTTATATACCTATTCATATACAATGATCGCATGTGTTACTAAACACACAGAAATAAAAAAAGCCATCAATTTACAGTGCGCCTCTATGTTAGAGTTGTTTACTAAGGGTTAAAAATTATTACATACTACAGATATGAAGAAAGGTGTAATAGTTGATTATAAAATTTGATCATTACTTATCTATTGACCTGCTTTAAACTCTATCTTTCTTAATGGAAGAAAAACTTATGAAGAGAAGTGTTAATGGTACACTGATTTAGACATTATCAGTAAATACAAATTAATGATAGCCATTTTTTCTGTAACAATTTACATAATTTCATAAGTTACCTCTAACTTGCAGCTGATTATTTTGAGTAATGATATGATTCTTAATTTGATCCCAGTTATCCATTGTCAAGCAATTTGTTTAGCTCTTTCTATGAGTTTGAAAATGTTACATAGGAAAACAATGTTATTTCATACTCACCTGGATGGGTGTAAAAACTAATGCATGGCATAGAACAACCAAAAAATTCTTTCCTTTTGACATGTATTGCATGCTTTCTTCTTAATCCTCCTAGAATTTCTTTTCTGTTTTTATAGCACTCAACCTGTTATCAGTATTTTGGAAATAATAATTGTGATTTATCACCAGTCCAGTAGGATTTATCAATTAGTTTGTCCTTTTACTCTTTGGTATTGGGAAATAATCCATGGTAACTAAAATAATACTTTCAAAAGTAACATGATTAGTCAAATACCAACTTACTGTGTTAATTAAATAATTTTGTGAAATTATCAGTAACAGTATTATAGGCCGCTCCCCAGAATAGGGCATCAAATTATTTCACCTTCTGTTAGGCTGCTATTTTTATACTGAACTGATCTGTTGTATACCATAGAAACTTGATAGATTTATATCAGGGATTACTATTTCAATAAAAGAGGTTTGCTTTTAATTGTGGAAAAGTGTATACTTCTAAAAGTCAGAAAAGAGAATCTTAATTTAGGAGACCTCTCATAATTAAAAAAAAATTGGACCAGAATTTAAGTGGGACAGCATAATTCTTATGATATTAAAAGACAAATGCAATGCAACTCCTTTTTTGGAAAGACAGAAGAAGAAAAGAAAGTCCTACAGCAACTGAATTTAATTGAAACTCTGAAAACAATGTACATTTCAGTCTTTGTAGCTTTTTCCACTTAGATCTTTTATTTTGTAACATCTGAGATGTTAATCATTGCAGAGGTTCAAAGCCATTTCATTACAATTTAAGTACAAAGGGTGAGATAATCTGTTATAATTTTGCCAATTTCTTTGAAAGAGATATTTCTCAAGAGACCTTATCTGCACCAATATAACAGAAAAAAAAAAACCCACAACAGTGATAAGAGAAGTATTCTTTCTTTCTTTCTTTCTTTCTTTCTTTCTTTCTTTCTTTCTTTCTTTCTTTCTTTCTTTCTTTCTTTCTTTTTTAAATCAGAAGAACAAGTCTTAAAAAAGTTAAGGTATAAATTGCAAGCTTGTTTTTTTTGTTTGTTTTAACAAATAAATTTTGAAAAGTGCATAAGCATTCAGGCATGACATTCTATTGTTTTATTTCTCTGCTTGAGAAAATAATAGTTTCAGTGAGGTATTTTGAACCTCCTTATCTTTTTTGCACTTTCCCACTTAATGACAGCTTCTTTCTAATGCAGTTAGCCTTACAATAATCTCTTCATGTCAATCCTTATGGTCGACTTGGACAAGCTAGGTGCTGTTAGTGTCTGAGCCATAAAAACCCTTGTCACATAAAGCCAGAATTGTACACCTTAAGTTTGTATTCAGACAGTTAAAACACCAGCTGCTCACTGCTGGAGGCAATATATAGTTTATTTCTCTTTCAATCACCATCTCCAACACTTCTTAGGAAGGCAGCCTGAGAAATAATGGCCATTAATATAAATCTGAAGTCGGAGAAAAAATTAACACAGAAAATTTCCATGCTTGTGCCAGCAAACATTGACAAACCCCTGTGATTTAAAATACCTCCCTGACAGTTTTGATTATAATTAAATCACAGACATATGGGAAGCGAATAACTGAATGTCATTTGAGCTGTCTGAGTAGCAAAAAGAAGTTTTAGAAGCAAAGAAACAGGGAACTTGTTTCTTATTAAATGTCACTTCTCTTGTTTGTTCCCTGTTCTTTCCTTTGGTAACTGATCCAGCAGCGTAACCAATATTTTGTTGTTAATATATTCCTGATGTGAAAAGTAAAGAGATTCTGACTGTTTACAAAAGGATTTGTATTTTCTTTGTAGTCCGAAATTATAGTCGATTATATCTTCTGGGAAGATACTCAGGGCTTCAGAGAAAACAAGACCTGCTTACCAGATTGGAATACCTTCTGGACTGCTTGCTTGATGCAAAACATCAGCAGTTTCTTGAAAACAATCTATCTCTTACAGATGTATATAGCAGCAAGGATACGGTCTGATTGCCTTTGTTTATAAAGTGTCATTATTGATTCAGTTCTGAGGAGATTTAAAGTATGTAGCAATGAATAAGACAGCTGTGTTGATGACTATAAAGATTAAAAGGAAAGAATCAATATCTGTTTTTAAAACATTGAAGTGTCTATATAATCTGTTATTTGTATTTTCTAAATTACCTTTTATCATGCTGTACCTGAACCAAATGTGAGCCTCAGGTAAATTATTTTGCCTCCAGTGAGCTTTTTCCAGTACTTTGAAATGCGCAGGTTAACTCTAAGTTATGTTTATCAACAGCTGAAATCGCTACTTAAGCTAGACTGTAGCTTAAAATGATTTAATCTTCATTTTTACAAGTATTTAACAACTAAAACTAAATCCCTGACCTTGCCAATAACATAGAAAATCACTCATACATATATGTTGTATATATACTTAAAATACATGATGTTTCTTACTTCCCTTAAAAATATTTGAGATGATGAATTTTTGAACTCTAATTATTATAACATGTCTGTCTAGGTGATTTGCTTTGGGTATGTAGATTATTTGCCTCCAGAAATTCAGGATAGTAGGTTTCTGAACACACTCTCGATGATTGTTTAGTTTTATAGTCTTCATTACTTAAAGGCAAATAAAAAGGACCTCTGGAAAATTATTACAAAAAATGAGAAAATGATATTATAAAAGAAGATTAAAAGTAATTTAAATAATAACAGTCTGTTTAAGAGCCTTCTGGAGAAAAAGGGAAACCTGGAGCAGATGATAGTATTCAGTGCAATGGTGCAGACAAAATTGAGTTTTGCTGCTTTGAAGGTGAGCTACAAGGTAGTCCTCATCACTGGCCAGGGAAAAATTTAGTTTGTGCCAAAGACAAAATGGGATTCAGGTAAAATAAAGGGGAGGCAAGCAACAAAAGGCAAGGAGGGACTAAGACCTTCTCGGAGGATGGGAATGCCTCAAGGACAGATGTAGGTGTGGATTCACTCAAATCAAGCAAGAGCTGCCAAAGGGGCAGTTAGAGCTGTGGCGGGGAAATAAAGTATGAAAGCTTTCTGAAAAGCATGAACACAATAGAGCCAGATGAGTTGTTTAAGGGAAGAAGTAGACAGAACAGTGCAACCTGATTAATGGTAAGTCATTCAGAGATGGAACATTTAGACTGAATTTTAAGACTGGGCATGTCCCAAGAAAAGAAGTTTCATTTAGGATAGAAAGGTAATCTTGTGGCTAGTTTCTCCTTTTATTACCATTGTAGTCTAAAAGCTGATATTTTGATATTTAGATCACTTTTATTTTAAATGTCATACTTAAAGTATGATAAGAATGCTTTTCTGATGTCCATTCACTGATATGAGCAAAGCTTAGAACCAAATCTTCTCTGCTTCTGTGTGGGAGGTTAAATTGCTGGATTAGGAGTGTCTAACTGAGACAAACCACTTACCATAATTTAGCTTTGCAATAGCTACTGCATGCTTTTACCCTTATGTAAAAAAGGGATCAGTAACCTTGAAGGAAGCGTAGAGCAAGAGCAGACACATTGGCAGTTACCACAGAGCACCTGACAAGTTTAAACTCATACTCTAGCTCAGTATAAAACACTTGCACATTTATCCGTACTGCTATATTATTATCACCAGTTCCAATGCTTACCATTCTTTCAAGATGTCCTTCAGCATGTAGCCCAAACTTATAAGATCTGATAGAACCCTAGCTAACTAATTTAACTTATCTGAAAAAAAAAGTAACTTCTGCTTCCTAATCTTCTTCACTCTTACTGTTATCTGAAATTGTTTTTTTTTAAACCTCATTGTATCAGATTATTCTAATCCTATTTTCATTGTAGTAAAACAAGTTTGTACTGTCCCTTACATTCTGCTGTGCTTAACTTTTGCTTTCTGTGTACTACCCACTTAATTTCTATCATCCTGCACATCCAGATACATCATCCAAGAATTTGACATTGACCCAAACCATTACTGAGGTAACACACACTGCATTCTTTTGCAGTTTTTTGCCTATTTAATCTTGTACTGAAAGAAGTAAAAATTAGAGTATGACAAATATAAAAAGATGTTATATCAGACTGTAAACATAGATAACTCTAAACATGAATAAGCAAACTATTGATCTATTTTGGGTGTAGCTATTTTACTGGTAGGAATAAACCACAAACATTTCTGTTGGTTTGTAATTTTGAATGTTGGCATTCTGATGATTCTCTCTAATAATATTAAGGCTGGACTCAAATCATATGGCACAAATCAGGAAAAAAACATGTTTTTTTGACTTGTATATGCTTAGAGATTAGCACAGTGTAAAAATTACTATTGGAATGAAACCTCTTTACCTGCTGTAAACGTTACCTACAGCAATTTAGTCTCTTTTGTCTAGAGCTTGCTCTCGTATATGCTACTGTTATTTTTTCCAGCTCTTGTTCACAATTGACCTATCTAGTCTTTGTCTAGAAATTGCTTATTCTCTGTGCACCAGAGATGTATCAACTACAGAAAAGGTGAAGTTAATACCAAAGGATTCTTAAGCATAAAAAAAAAAAAAAAAAAAGATATTTTATATCCCTTAACAATTTGGAAGAAAGGTATAATTTGACAACTGATCATAGTCTTAGTAGCAGAATAAAGGATCACCAGGTGATGAAAACATCTCTCTCAAAATTAACACAGGTTTCAAAAAGACAACTCTAATGACAACTTTTTTTCTGAAAATGATTACTTAATATAGGCAAAGAGTTATGATCTCCCCTGTTGATTTCTTGTGCTATATATAGAATGAAAGCATGGGACTGTGGAGGACACTAGCTCAGAATATAATGCTTGGTAAGAAGCTCTTTATTTCTTCACCCAAGACAATATATTAAGGGTAGCACAGAGAGCAAGGAGTGCATCTTGTGTGAAGAATTGCTTCCTCCTCTTCAGACCATAAAAGATTGCATAAACAGCATGGGTGAAGGCTCTGGACTTCACATTCCCCAGTGCAACCAGGTTGCTGTGGAGCGACTGGAGACAGGCTCCTTCTCTTGTTTCTAGCACAAAGCGAAGATGAATCAAAAAAGTAAATTCTGACTTATTTTGGTCTTCTTTCTGTTCCTGAAGATATGAACTTTGATATCAATCTGTTGCAGGTTGGAAGGAGAGTAGAATTTATACCTCAACTGTGGCTGCATCTGTATGATTTATGGAAAGGACTAACCTATGTCAAGTTTTTGCTGGAAATACCTTCTTTTTCTTTTTCAGAAATCTGCAAAAACTTCTGGCAAATGCAGACTGTGCCTATATTTTAAAATTCTTCTGACATATGGGATTGGGGTTTCATTTTGCTGGGGAATTTTTATTGTACCCCTTGAGGTGAATTAAACACACATTTGTGCTTAAATATGAAAAAAGAAAATAATGAACAATGCATTGGACAGAGTCCTACCACCATAAATTGTTCTACAAGGACTCCGCAAACATGCCTCACAAACCAATTCCTCATACACACTTGCACCAGCACCAATCCTGTGAGTGTTGGTATGGGGTCCCTCAGCCCAGCCTTGGGTTCATTCCCCAGCCCAGCTCTGCTGCCCAAAGGTGGCCGTGAGTGTTCCCGTTCCAGGATGGCTACAAGACAATGCTGAGGCTGTTTCTTTTCTCATCACCAAGGGAAACTTCACTCCCTTACAGGGAGTCTTTCTGTCTTTGGCATTCCTCTTCCAGCCAGTTTAACCCCTTCTGCAATTGGGTCTTCTTGTCTTCCATGCCAGATCATTCCTTGGTCACAAATTACAACTGCTGAGAAGTTATAATTTGAATTTTCCCTTCAGTTTCCTAGGGTTGCTTTGGCAGCTTGTAGGTGCCAACAGGAGTCTGATGATGGGTACTAGCAAGATACGGCAATGCTGAGAGCCACAGGTGGAGTCCTGGAGGGAACGGGATTAAATGGCTACTAAGGATGTGGGCTGTTATAGCTGTTTGAAAGAGACTTTTAGGCTCCTCCACTTGATTCTGTTTAGAGGATAGTATTCTCCCCAACCTGTCATCCTCCCCAGATATTACCATGCATTGCCACCTATTCTTTTCCTTCCATCTCCTTTGTTTTTCTAGTTTTCACTTGTATTTTTTTGTCAGTCAGATAAATGATACTTTTACATATCGAAGATTTGCTGTATTTTAGAGACTTCGTGTACTGGTTTTAGCTGGAATAGAGATATTTTTCTTCATAGTAGCTTGTATAGTGCTATGTTTTGTATTGTAACCAAAACGGTGTTGATAACACGGGGAAGTTTTAACTGTTGCTGAGCAGTGCTTACACAGCGTCAAGCTCTTTTGTGTTTCTCACACGGCCCTGCCCGTGAGCAGGCTGGGGGTGCACACAAAGTTGGGAGAGGACACAGCTGGGACAGCTGACCCCAACTGACCAAAGGGATATCCCACATCATATGACGTCATGCTCTGCATATAAAGCTGGGGGAAGAAGAAGGAAGGGGAGGGACGTTCGGAGTGATGGCATTTGCCTTCCAAAGTAACCGTTACACGTGATGGAGCCCTGCTTTCCTGGAGATGGCTGAACACCTGCCTGCCCATGGGAAGGAGTGAATGAATTCCTTGTTTTGCTTTGCTTATGTATAGCTTTTGCTTTACCTGTTAAACTGTCTGTATCTCAACCCATGATTTTTCTCTTTTTTACACTGTCGATTCTCTCCCCCATCCCACTGCAGGGGGGAGTGAGTGAGAGGCTGTGTGGGGCTGAGCTGCCTATCAGGGTTAAAACACAACACTTAGTAAAATATGTAGAGACCTAAGAAGAAATGGCATACATAACAGACAGCTGCTTTGCACAGGACCTTTTAAGCTCACAAAACAATAATTTAAAGTGGTTTCTCAGTGCTTCCCACTGGACACTTGCTGTTTGGATTGGAGGTCAAATATAGATAGCAAAGCATTAATAATAGAGAATTCTTTAAGAAAATAATATATCTATTGTATTAAAAAAGAGAATCATGTTTTTGAACATTAAAAAGGCTGTGACTATCATACCTACACATCATCTTCTCACAGCAGTGCTTTATAAATCCCCTGTCCCCTGAGTCCTGAAGAAAAACCTGTAAATGGAACATCCATGGGGGTCTAACTTTCATATTCCTTCCTTACTACAGCACAGGTAAATGTCCTTTTCTTACCTTTTGATCCTGATCAGCATATCCCTCAAGTATGCAAGCAAGACTAAGTGGATTGGGCTTTCAGCTGATATTTCAAGAACAAAGTTTGGTCAGAAGTGAGAGGATAGGGTCAGATTTATTTCTGTTTTCCAGAAGTCTTGTTACTTAGTGCAGGCAGATCCCCCTCTCTAATTTCAACTTCTTCTATTCACTATGTGATCCCCATATAGCAATCACTTCTATGTATTATGTACTACAAACTGGAAAATGCAGGGAATGATGATACAATGATTTCAGGATGCAGATTAGAACATGCACATTTTTCTTATAAATGCTGAGATATAGTAACATAAACACACTGAGTGTATTTTCCTGTCTGGCATGAAAAATCAGATATCAGCTGACTTTTCCAGATTCATGTATTAGATTAATTACTTTAAGACTACCGCATTCTGGGCTTT
>NW_008825566.1:908256-921425 GCF_000699105.1 Pygoscelis adeliae | reverse complement strand
CCTACAGCTTCCTGTGCAGACCAGGAGCATTAAAACCAATGTTCAAAATTCTTAAGTTGTCTTGACATTTTTGATATTTGAAATACTATGCCGGAGCCTGATGTCTGGTTCTGGACTCTCGGTTGGTTAATAATGCCCAGGACAACCTCAGGACTGAAATACTGCTTCTTAGTTGGGGTTGGTTCATTTTTACAGAAAACAAGGACACTCCATGTTTAACACGCAAGCTGCATCTTGAGTAAAGGTGCTCATTGCCTGTCCCTTCAGCTTTCTTCTCTGTTGCTGCAGCTAAAATGGAAGTTAAATAAAATGACTGGGGTCCTTCCTTGTGCGATCTTTAAGATACTTGGAAAAGACATAGGTGCAGATGTGATTTGTACAGATTTTCAGCTCGAAGTGAATGTTAACTGCTTACAAGACATAATTGGGTGTCAGGTACAGAATCGTGGAGGGTTGGTTTTTTTTATCTCAAAGCATTTTAATCAGTACACTGCAAATGTATCCATACAGCTCATATGCCAAAACATAATGTTCTCAGCACTGCTTTAAAACTATTTTCCATATCATATTATGTGTCCCAGACAAGAAACCAGCTACCATGATGTGTCTACTGGTAGGTCTTAATCTCAGGAAGTTACCCACACAGAGAATATTTCCATTACCGTACATGTTTTAGGGCCTGCTTAGCTACCCAAATGGCATACAGCAACATCTGTGTGACTGTGACACAAATCCACTGTGTTTATGAAAATTATTTTTCTTCTTTTTTCAGAAATGTATGGAAAATTTGTGATAATGTATAAAAAGACAAACGTGCGGAATTACTAAATGTCTGGACTAAAAGAACTTTGCAATTATAGGGATTATTTGCGACATACTTCACAGCTCACAAGCTTTGTTTATAACAGACATGATTTTCAGTGAAATTCTTGTGCACTACTGCAAACTTGCCATTTGAGGACTCATGATGGTATGTTTTTGCTAGCTGACAGCATTTGACTATGACAATATTATTACACTCTCCTGGTTTTTGAAACAGAATGGTTTTGATCAAGCTGACGGTTGTGAATGATCCCTGGACTGGGCTAACACTCAAACTGTACATGAGAATTTTGGGAAGTGCTGGCCATTCTAACAATTTGAGAATATAGATTTCCAGTGCATGGGCTATTGCCCTAGCACTTTTTGTTTTACTAGCACAATCGTAAGCTTTGAGTGTCCCTGACTGGCTTTTTTGCTCCTGCTTCATCTCTTAAAAATTCTATACCAGCTGTAAGCTGTATGTGGCACAACGCACCAAAAGGGATCAACTTTATAGGCTCTCGTTAGGCTGCTCTAGTGCACAGCAGAATCACCATGGTTTCACTGTCTGTAAAGCCTTATAGTAAAGAGTACATTTCGAGCCTTGAATGTAATGTACAGGTCTGCATTCTCTAATGTTCTGAACCAGAAAATCATGCAAATAGTTGTACATTTCAAGTTTATGGTCAAGTTTAAGACAAGTTTGTTTGTTTTTCAAAGCAAACAGAAAGGGATTTGAAGTGTGAGCTGTGGCAAAGGCATATTCTTTTGTTTTGACAGTAAGAGGGAAGGGATTTAATTTTTGTTTTGGTTTTGTACCTGCATATTCCATTTTTGTTATCTTTATCAGGTTATTCTAATTTTCATTTTCCTAAAAAAAAAAAAGGGTATTGTTCAGTGATATCTTTTTATATGTTTGTGATAGAATAAGGTGAAAAAAACTAACAAACTGAATCTTCTTCAGTTCGGAAGAATCCTGAACTGAATTTGTGATAATATCATATTTACTGTAAATCTTTCAAAGTATTATCTAGTTATTTATAATCCAAAATATGTTTAGATAACTTTCTTGCTTGAAGCTGAGTCTAATTTATATGAGGGAAAGGTATTGTAACCTTTTTGTAACTTATTTCTACCTATTAGTAGACCCAGTGATAAAGCTGGAAAAATGTATCAAAGTTTTGGTCCTACAAGATTTTCTTCATGGTTGTCCAGAGAATTTTTAGTATCTCCATCTTCTAAACTGTTCATAACTTGACTGGACAAGGCTTTGAGAAATGTGATCTAATTTTGATGTGAGTCCCTTTGAGTAGGGTGTTGGGATAGATGACTTCAAGAGGTCCCTTCCAACCTAAAAAACGTAATGATTCCATGATAAAAGAGGATTAAAGTTTTTCCTTTTCTTATCTATCTCCTTTTATATCCAGTGGGGATGGAGGTTACCGGTGCATAGTTCATAGACACGCAAACTTTTTCATCAGTTGGCCAGCCAAATTTCCCTTACTGTTTACCCTTCAAGTTAGCAAGAAGATTGGGGTTAGAAGCAGTGGGGCTGGTATGACTCTAAGTATGCTTTGAACTTCTGGATGTACTGAGGCAATTGCTGACTTGCAGAGAGGCCAGGCCAAGTCATGCCACACCTGCCTCAGCCATAATCCAGATATCTCATGTACTTTTGAAACAATTTTCTTTCATTATCTACAGTTACATAAGGTGATCTCTGGATCTTCCTGATAGTGACCTCTTGTTGTGTTTTACATGAGTAAATGAGCTACGTGAGCAGCCTGGATCCAGACCTTTGTAGAAGATTTACTGATTGGGCTAAATTCAACTTGCCCTCTGTTTACTTTCTTCCTTAATCCCTCACCAATAGCAGAGTTATTCATCTTCAGCTTAAGGTGCCTTCCCCATAGTACCTATCATCTGGATGACCACTCTATTTGAAATTCCCATATCTGGGGAAGGCAGGTATCCAAGTCTGCCACTTCCTCAGAAAAATCTTCTGACCAGTAGGTTCCTGTAGAGAAGATGAATGGTAATATTAATGACATTGAGCCTTGGAGAAGTCTGGCCGTTAGTTGTCATATGAACTTATTCTAGGTTTCTGGTTAAATGGAATACTGATGTCTCCCACCTCCCATCAGGGAATAAATAGGTAGCGCTAGGAAATGGAAAATCTGAGTCATTTTCTGAAACTTAGATGCTCTCTAAACTTTCTAAGTTGGGAATTTATGTGGTAGAAGTATCCAGCTTTTCTGTATTCATTCCCAGCTCTGCCGTTATCTCCTACATAACTGTGGGCAGTCAGTTGTCCTATATGCATTTTGCCTACTTAGAGTAAAGGATCTGTAAGTGGTTGAATTTTACTACCTGTATATGAAGTGTCTAGAACAGTGAAACTAATTAGGCAGCATGGTGATACAAATACGTAGAAATGGACCTTAAAAGATTCATTATTTATGCATAAGGTTATTCCAAAGAATAAGTACTATGCATCATACCCAAGGTTTAAATTCTGTGGTTCTTTTACTTGTTAAAAATATATTAGCCACAGGGAATATAGCTTACATCATTATGAATTAAATCTTTCCGTGAAATAAACAGTGTTTCTAAATTTACTTTCCTTATGCCAAGGTAAAATCTGATCTAGACAACTGTATTCGTTGTGGTGTGCATTTATCAATGAACAGTTATGTATGATCTTTTTAATGTTCTCTAGGGTAAGGGATTTCTAAATTCATATTTTTTATGAAAGCAGTTGTGTCATGAATATTAAAGCAAATACATGTCCATGAGTGACTTCAGTTCAGAACTGTGTTCTTTTATGTTTGTGAACATTTTTCATGCCTCTAATAGATACACAATAGCTTCATGGTACTACTGGGAATACTGATGGATAATTGACGGGTGTAGAAGACAGGTATATACTTTTAGAGACTTTCAAGGAATAATTAATTTAAAAAAAAAAAGCGAAACAAAACAAATGACCACACCAGAACAGAAAAAAAAAAGTTTGTCCTAAATTCCTCCAAAGGCGGTCACAGTCATCTTGCTTCTAGAAGCACGAGGTTACAAACGGCTCCCTAGCGTCCCTTCTGAGAAAAGCTGGTAACTGGGACTCAGATCTTTATTATTAGACATCTGCTCCATTTAGCTGCTTTTTGTTCACTAGCTTGACCTCAGAAAATTATTTCATTGACTCTGCCTTAGGGGGTCTGCCACACTGCCACTTCAATCAAATATATGCTCAAAAGGGAACATATGCAGTGATTGATAAACCAAAAGACAAAGTAACCCATTATATCTGAGAAAAAGCTTTCATGAAACATCATGAAATGATTAAAAGGTGATTATTTTGAATATGTAAATAAATAATGGATCCATAGCGGAAGGTGATGAAACTTAAACTGCAATAACTCAATAGGGGTGAATTGTTGTCTACTTTTTCTAGACCCAACTGTGCAATTAATATTTCTAGGAAAAGGTATTTCTGAAGAGCCTTCAACATTTTTCACTTCATTGCAAAGAAGAAATACATATGTCAGTTTCTAATACTTGAATTTGGTGAGGACATACATTCTGATTGTTCTGATGTATGTTTAACATTTTATACATAGGTGTAATTTTCATGCATGTATAATGAAACTGCCCAAGTATTAATATTTATGGGCTATTCATGTATCCAGAGATAAAGACAATTACAGGTCAGAAGTTATCATTTGACCCAATGGTTATCCAGCTTGACATTGTGATTAATGGGATTTACACAAAGGAGTGGTTCATTGCTGCTTCTGATAAATCCTATTATGTTCACTTGTCACTAACCAAGTATTGAAATAAATGGCTGATGTTGTACAATTCAGATAGGGAATGTGTGATCAAAGAAACCTAGCTGAGAAAGGAAAAGAAAATCACTCCTGAGTACATATACCCTGAACCCCCTACTATCAGAGGACTTATATACTCAGTATATATGTTACAACTAAATAAAACTATAAAGTTCAAATGGGATAGCAAAAAGATATAAATATTAAGATAAGTAGATAAAAACCCTATATTGCTTTAGGTTTCCACGTTCTAGGGTGAGGATATGGGGTACTGAACAAGAAAAGAGGAATGCCATTCATACATGTAAGGCTCTTGCTGAGGATTCCTTTCGGGGCATAATTTCTTTTCTGTGTTGATTGCCATACAGAGTTGAAAAGATATGACCTACCCTTAAATAGCTATTCCTCTTTGCAACCTAGTAATCCATAGGAAATAGCAACTTTTAATGAAAGAGACAAGTCAGATGGACTAGGATACAGAAAGAAATAACAGGAATCAAAGACAAAGAAAACATTAACTTTGTGAGAGTAGTCAGGTCAGTTAGTAAAACAATTAATAAAATTTGTTCCTAATACAGTTATCAAGCTGGAGGTTGCTGCTGTCTGCTTGTAAAGGCTAGAAGGTGGCAGTAGCTGTTGAAATGGGGTTCACACTTGTTTGTTCCCTCGAAACTCTTTCCTCTCTGACCTATAGATTATTCTCATTTTCTCTACTGAGTTGTTATAGGCATGGGGCATTTTATACAGAAGATATTTACTGTAGCACTAGCCAATCCTTGTGTTCTCCAGAAAAATGTACAGGGTTATATGCATGTGTCCTGTCAAGGCATGGGCTATGAGAAGGAACATGTTGCTTTTCTTAATAGTCTGAGTTTAATCTGACTAAATAATCTGACTCTACTAGTAGGTAACATCTAAAAACATTTTGAAGAGAAGGATCATTACATACATGATTCAATAGAAAATTTGGATAAAATGTAATGGGACTTACTAAAGACAGATCATGGTAGATTAATATGTTATCCCTGGTTTGTAAGCATGACATAAGTTGTAAAAAAATTACTTGGATTTCTGTAAAGCATTTGCTACACAGTTATAAGGAGATAATTAGTCAGACTTAAGGAGACTGTAGTTCTTACGTATGTTCCTGTTTTGTTGTGTGCTGAGAAGCCATTGCTGCAAATGACTGCGGGAAAGAAAGGCCTGTGTAGGCTAGTCAAATACAGGATCACTGTTTCACATCAGTGTTAAGGATTTGTGAAAAGGCAAACTAAATGGTACTAGAAATACATTTACGGTAAAGATATTAATACCATTGCAGAAGGTCCTGACAGTATAGAATACTTCATGTAATTCTGAATTTGTGTTTTTACATTATTAATTACATATTAACACATTACACAGTGGGCACAACTCTACTGACAGTAAGTCAGTTTGGACCTAGTTACAAAAATCACATTTCGGATGGGAAGTACTGGCATCACAAGAGCAAAAAACAGCCACAGTGCTGCTCCACGTGTGGCATGTTGGGACAATGTTAAGTTCTGAGATAAAGGTCTTACACAGAAATCTGAAGCAAGGGAGGATGCTTCCTGATCAAGGCAAAAAGACAGTGTCCCAGCTTGCACAAAATGGAAAGTGGCAGATATTCCTTGAGAAGAGGACAAAAAAAGACTGGAGAAATGCTATGAGCCCGTGATGAGATCCACCAAAGCTTAAACATGCCATGGCAGAATAGGTGTAAGTATTCGAACAAAATTAAAATGTCACATGCTTTTTGAGCAAACTTAATCCAACAGTCAGAAGTTATACAAGGCCAATATTTTGTCTCTCAGCATCCTAATATTCTTAATAGCACCTCTTATTAAGCTTAATGTATCTTAAAGTGTTACCATCTCATGCTGCTACTATCTTGGAAGAGAATAAAAGCTGTATACTCAATTTGTCTAGGAAAAGTACTCCCTGGAAGGATATGACAGACGTCTGGTAACATACCAGTAGGTTATATAGGAAAAAGGGGGAAAAAGCCCCATGTGCACTGAATATTAATAGTAATGTCAAAACCTGTAGATTCTACCTGGGCATGATGAGTTCAGGCTATAAATGAAAAGATTTCTATCCAACAGTGAAGTTCTGTGATAACCTTTTACTAAGTTTTGGAAAGGTATAAACTCAACTACTTTTAAATTTGTTTCTAAAAGGGATCACTTGGCCTGTTTGTCATGGTAGGGACACATAATACAGAGGTTGCATTGTATACCTCTTTAGTAAAAGACTATTCATCTCACAATTTTAGACTGCATTTATATATTATATGAAAATGTGCTTTATCTACTTTTCCAGTAATTTTGCTTTTAACACAATTACATGTATACTTGCTTTGTTTCTTTGAAGGTAAAGAAACTCTTCTAGCAGGCTTTCATCTCTATTTCATATGCAATCATTACATGAATTATGCAGAAGTAATTTTTTTGTGTGATATCCTGACAAAAATGAGTTTGTTCAACTGTAGTAACAACACAGTGCTGGCAGTCAGTAATTTCATGAGAGCCTTTTATTGCTATTAGAGGAAAAAGAGGTGGATAATCAGTACCCTAAGGGAAATATATGAGTGCCATAATTCAATTCCTAAGTGACCTGGCAATTAATAACCAATAATGATGAAAGCCAAAGAGCAAAAGAATAAGATATGCTGTAAATTATTTCAGGAAGGAAACTGTGTGAGAAAGGAGACAATTGTCATGGATCTTATAGGCCAACAGAATTCTTTAATACTCCTACATCTGTAGGTGAACTCTGCTGTATGAAAGAAAATAAGCAAGATAGTCTTCCTCCTTCTATGATGATTAAATGATCAAAGAAATAATGTTAAATAATTTTTCATAGCTGAAGCATGCAAAGCTCAGCAGTTTGAGCAAAGTAGGGTTCTCTAACATTTGCACAAAGCATGACATGCCTTAGTGATAGTGCTATGAAATAAAATATATTCTCATATAATTTAATAGGTGGTAAAGGAAAAAGACAAGAAAAAATCTCTATGAAAATGTAAGTACAGAATACTATAGTTTAACAGCATAATACTAAGAAGGGATAACTTGAGCTAATACTGGGAAAACATATGTTCCTACTTATCTATGCTTTACTGTTACCCCTGGATTTTTTTTTTTTATTGCTTTCTAAGCTAAATCTTAAATATGTAATCATAAGATATAAGACTGTCTCATTACTGGGCTCAGCCTGGCACTCAGATATTCACATAAAGCCTTAGCTGAAAATGGATGATGATACAGATGGAAAATGTGTGGAAATGCAATCTCATGAATGCCTTAAAATATCCTAAAGTACATTTCAAGTAACTGTGTTTGTATGTGCACATGCATAGCTGAATACGCATTAAGGTACAGGACAAGGAATTGGTTAAAAGACTTTTTTTAATGGGATGTTTCTCTTCTTTATTTTATTTAAAACGGTCTTCAGATATCAACGTGGTCAAGCTGCTTATCCATGGGAAAACAGACAAAGCAAATACAGAAAAGTATTTTAAAAAGTCATGTCCACAAATATCTACAGGTATGTGTGCAGTTGAGTTACTATCACATGTAAAGCTAGAGGACCAGGACAAAAACATATTGAAAATATTTTATTGACTAAGAGCAAGGGGGGTTATTTATCATTATTAGATTTAAAAATAAATAAATATGATGGACTAGACAGTCAAGTGGTAGAAAAATATACAAATCTGACATGAAGAGGGAAGATTTTCTCAAAAATATAGAAATATTTACTTTTAGTAGGGTAAAAAATATTTTCCTTTCCCATAAGTATATATAATAAAATATAAAGTAACCCTCAACTTTACAATGTCAAAAGAAAAATTTTGACCTTAACAATATGAATAATTTCTGCAATGCTGATCTGAAACAAACAAACAAAAGCTTCTGAAATGTCAGTGGTATTCAGAAAAAAAAAGGGGGGGGGGAAGAAAAAACTGAGTTTTCCACATAACTGAAATCTGGGAATTTTTGAAATTGTGATTACAGAGCATCAAGGAATTTAATTGAGAAAAATATGTCTTTGTGCAGATATTTAGCATAAATCCCAAGCAACACAAATATCAAGAAACTGAGTTCATCATTACCAGGGAACATTTCTTTACCAGGCAACATTCTCAGGCACTGGAGCTCAATTTCCCTCTACAGCTAAATTGTTAAAAAGCCTATGGCATAATTTTGGTCTAATCAGTTCCTACTCTTCTAAGAGTTCCTGGGCATGGTTTGAAATTTAGTATAGGCCAGAGACAGTTTCGATGCATAGTCTGGAAGTTACCCTTGTAGCCTGCTAGCAAAGAGAGCTGCGGCTCCACACTTACTTGACTTGCTAGTACAGATTCAGCCAGTAAGTTTATTCTGAGGACTTATATAAAAGTGATGATCATCTTTTCTCTAAGGAATTATTTAATTGCAAAGACTTATTTTTGCTTGGAAATGTGTGTGAAGGGGAGGGTGTCCTGTTTGCTTCCTCCCTGTTAATTAAATAAGCAGTTTTATGAACACTAGAAAGATATTTACTTCAAGTGTCTTGTTATTATGATGACCAAATGTTTGTGTGGCTTTTTAGAACTTTGATCTGAATAGGTCCAATGATTTTCATGCAAATTGTATGCTTTCTGTTTTCTTACTCCCTCTAGTCAGGTGTTTATTCTCTTGCTTTTTATTTTATTTTTGCTTCAACAGCCATGAGATTATGGCTTTTAAAATACTGGGAGAAGTGAGAAAAATGAATAGTGGAATTGCAACTCTTCTTCATGAAAGTAGATTTTGTCTAGTTCAGGGATATGATATGCATGGCAGGTTGCCATGGAAGACTGCTCTGGAGAGCAAAGGGGACTAAGAAAGAGAGCTGGTTGGTCTTCAGGAATGACCTCCTCAGAGCCAAAACGAGGAAAGCACATATTTAAGCACACAAGGGTCAAATAAGGGCGACAAAATGCCAAAAAGAATGAACAGGAAAACTGATGGACTAAAAGATGGGTGGAAAATTGGCTGGACTGCTGAGCTTAAAGGATTGTGATCAGCTATACAAAGTCCATCTTGCAGCCTGCGGTCAGCACTGGAGAGTGAGATGGACGGTACTCTCAGCAAGTTTACAGATGATCCAAAATTGTGGGTGATACACTGGAGGGCAGGGTTGCTATTCAGTTTGACCTGGTCAGGCTGAAGAAATTACCTAACAGGAACTTCATGTAATTCAACAAAGGCAAGTGCGAAGTCCAGCACCAGGGATGGGATAATGCCATGACCCAGTACAGGCTGGGGGTAACCAGTAAGAAAGCAGAGAAAGACCTGGGGGTCCTGGTAGGCAACAAGTTGAACATGAATCAGCAATGTGCTATTAAAGCAAAGAAGACCAAGCACATTCTGGGCGGTATTAGCCACTGAAAAACATGAATATATATGTGGCAGTTAGGGAATCAGATTGCTCTACTGGGAGTGTTTAGAAGACTGAAAGAAAAATCAGGTCAGTTTTAAACTTCAAAACCAAACATTAAATCTGAACTTTACTGAATTAATTTGTTAACAACACATTTTATGCATATGGTTAATTCTTATGCAGTATTAATCAGTATTTCTAAATGTACAAAACTGTCAGTCTTTAACACTTATATCTTACTGTGAGTGTACAATACCATGAAGCTGATGCCATACACTTAGCATTGATGGCTATGGTCAAGGTGATCCTTGCTAATGAAGAAGAGCATCATCTCTGACTATTGAAAGAAAAAATATTACCATGAGGGTAGTCAAATGTTGAAACCAGTTTCCCAGAGAGGCTGTAGAATTGACATCCTTGGAGATTTTCAAAATTCAGCTAGACAAGACCCTCAGCAACCTTATCTAGGTGAACCTACTTTGAACAGGAAATTTGACTAGATGACCTATAGAGGTGCCTTCCTACCTAAATTACTCTTTGATTCATAAAGGAAGTGGATAATACTTAGTTAATTGCTTCTGAGCCTTTAAAATATATATGCATATTTGGTGCCAGGGAGGAGCTCTTAATGCTTGTTGCAGCTGTATTAGAGCCAATGTGAGGACACATGTCTGTGTATTCACATATTTGTATACTCCAAAATTGCAGTACATTTATCGATCTTCCCATACTATCACTGTAGTAACAGTGACCCAGCAGACTAGGAAACAAGTTCTATCTTTTCACATAAGATAACAACAGAAAAACAGGTTAGAAGTCATAAGGTTAACCCTCCTACACTAGGAAATGCTGCTTTAATACCAACACAATCTGGGTATATAAATAAAGCAGACCAAAAAAAAAAAAAAAGCAATTCCTTTTCATAACAATTAGTTTTATCACACTTACATGTCTCGAAAATTTCCCAGACCTAATTTTTTTAAAATGGATTCTAAGGAAGAAAATAAGTTTTTCATGATGGTCAAGAGTATTAAGAATTGAAGGTTGATTTCTTCTTGTATAGTATTCTGATACCAAATGCTAAATACTTACTGTAGTATCACCACTTTCTTCCCATGGCTGCTAGGCAATCCCATCTCCATTTCAACACTTAATTCTCCCTTATATTCCTTCTGCGGCACAGCAGGCTACCTGCAGATTCTCCATTATCTCCTGTCTTCTCCAGTGTCCTTCATTTCCCCAACTTAAGAAAAAAAAAAATGTTTTACTGTGTGGGTGACTGAACACTGGAATAGTCTGCCCAGCGAAGTTCTGGAGTCTCCACCCATGGAGATTTTCAAAACCTAACAGGCAATGGTTCTGAGCAACCTGCTCGAGTTGACCCTGCTTTGAGCAGAGGTGATGGACTAATCTCCACAGGTCTCTTCTGATCTGTAAACCTCCTATATCTGCCTCAAATGTTTTGCACGCTTGCATAAAGATCATCATATGCTGTGGCGGGTTCAGAGCTCCTTCAGGGAGTGACAGTGGGAGACAGGAAAAGCAGACATGTTTTTTCTTCATCCCCTTCTCTTATGCCTCTGTAGTCACCAATTTCCACAAAAACTGATATTGCTAAGACTATAAAGCTAGCCTGTGACTGGCTAACTCGTTCAATAGGCAGATAAACATAATTACAGAAGCCTTTCTGTAGTAAACTAGATGAGAAGGAGACCTTCAAATAATCACTGCTTCCCCTGTCTGCAGTGTCTTCCCTTTAAATCAGGACTTAAATTTTCTGTTTAATAAAAAATAATTTGTTTAGTTTCTTATGTAAATCTCTTTTCTAGGAGAGGATATAGCAGGAGAAAGATTCTCATGCACAGTAAAAAGAAAAAAAATCAAACTGGGGCATAGCCAGGAAGGGATCAGATGGAATTAGTCTGAGAAGTCTGGCCAAAGGGAGCAATGAATAAATTAATTATTCAGATCTTCATTAGCACTTAACACAATTCATAGGCTTCACTCACAATAGTTTTTTTTTTTTATATTGCTGATAACGTTGGATATGGTGATTTGCAAACAAAATGTGAATACTGTTGAATATTTTTTCCCTGTGACTACACCCTTTTTGTATATTGACAAATCACAATGCCAACAAAGGCTTTTGGTTAGCTAGTTCTGGTGGTTTAAATCAGCAAAATGTAGCCGTTGGTAGATTCTTCATCTATAGCTGTTCTTTCTGCCTCGTATGCTTTTGTCTATTCAGGTGAAAATTTTCAGAGCTTTTGGAGCTATACAAAATGAGTAGAAAATAACCTCAGTGTCCTCTCCATTCATGCTCTCAGTATAAAATCAGGTTGCAATTCTGTATCTGTGTGTGAAAAATTATTGTAGCATAATAGCAACTCTGTTTACCTACAGGGCACAGCACTACCAACATTTAATTCATTACTTTGTAAAACCCCTTATAACACCCAATGTCTGAAAAGTCACATGAACAATTTAATTTCATTATTGTCAAAGTAAAAGAAGAATAGGCAATTCCAGGTATATTAGCTTTCTTCCATATTCTTGTCATTGCAGAAATTTAGAGGTACCTGATTAAAGTAGCAGGATAGAAATCAAAAGCTAATTGAGAATAACCACTACTTTTCTAAAGAGTAAAATTAATGATGGTAGAACTCAAACCTTACTCAAGCTCAGAACATTGTCCACATTGACAAAGTTCCAAGTACTGTTCTTGAGGTCAAATTCCCTGGCTGTCCACATTGATTTTCCTTAATCTTCCTCTGATTGTGTCTTGAGAACATGCCAAGTAGCACTTCAAGGAGATAAATCTCAGACACATCTGGGCTCTTACAGATTTCTTCAGGCATTCCTATACTCCACCTAGGTGATGGTCACATCTGAACCACATATTTTAGCAATGTTTCATATGTCACCCACAGAGAAATCTTGTACCCTTTCCTCCAGAGTATTTACAGTTTTATCACCATGACAAGACTGTTATCAGCAGCCACCTTAACAAGTAGTTCACTGACTGGATATTCCAGAAAAGGTATAGAAAAAGACAAGAGAAGACAAAAAAATAGAAAAATGTTGCTGTGAGGTGTTTCAGAAAGTGCTCAG
>NW_008825566.1:906938-908245 GCF_000699105.1 Pygoscelis adeliae | reverse complement strand
AAGGGCATTACAGCTAATGATTATTTTCAGCCACACCTAGAAGGAAATCAGATGGACTTTATCAGGTGAACTACTGAGAAACAGAAAGTATTTTGGACTCTGATGTCAAGGATGCTTCTGGAAAGAGATTAAATATCTGGCACATCCTATGAATGACTCTTCTTGGTACAAACACATGACCAGTTCAGTGGTGAACTATGCCAAGCAGCAGTTTTGGTATAGTTACTTCTCTGCCTGTTCACCACTGACACATCCTGCTGCATCATCAACATGCAATGGACCTGAAACCATTCAAATCACCCTACAGACTTCTTCATGATTGTCGTGGTTTAACCTCAGTTGGCAACTAAGCACCACGCAGCCGCTCGCTCACTCCCCCCCACCTCCGGTGGGATGGGGGAGAGAATTGGAAAAGCACATGAGAAAAACTTGTGGGTTGAGATAAAAACAGTTTAATAATTGAAATAAAATGATAATGATAATAATATGATAATAGTAATAATACACAAAGCAAGTGATGCACAGTACAATTGCTCACCACCCGCCGACCGATGCCCAGCCAGTCCCCGAGCAGCGGCCCCCCCGGCCAGCTTCCCCCAGTTTATGTACTGAGCATGACGTCACATGGTATGGAATGTCCCTTTGGCCAGTTTGGCTGTGCCCCCTCCCAGCTTCTTGTGCACCTCCAGCCTTCTCAGTCGGTAGAGCATGGAAAACTAGAAAGTCCTTGGCCAGTGTAAGCACTACCTAGCAACAACTAAAACATCGGTGCCTTATCAATTTTGTTCCCATCCTAAATCCAAAACCCAGCACTGTACCAGCTACTAGGAAGGAAATTAACTCTATCCCTGCCAAAACCAGGACAATAGGTTTTCCTCTTCTTGTTTTTGGCTATGGTTATTCCCTCAAATAATGAATCTTGTGAATATAGGCTCAGTGCCTCGCAAATTATCTCTCCCCACTCCCAAATCTCCCTCTAACCTCAAAAACCCACCCTCTGTACCACCTGTTTATCTGCAATTATCTGCAGGGGAACAAAGATGAAAACTTCCACGACTGCTGGAGAGCGGCAGATAATTTGACATCAGGCGGATGCACGATACACTGCACATCATGCTTCGGGGTTTTTTATAAATAGCAATGAAATTTAACTCCCCAGCCCAACTGCTAAACTTGGTCCAGTTGTAATTAAATCCAACCTTTTGTTGTTAAAACAGGTCAGGTTTCTAACCTACATCAGCTTCATGGACTGATATTTCTCTTCAGTGACCAGGTTTAGACAGGCAGGAACCACTGCTTCTCTTCGC
>NW_008825566.1:901567-902147 GCF_000699105.1 Pygoscelis adeliae | reverse complement strand
AAGGGCATTACAGCTTATGATTATTTTCAGCCACACCTAGAAGGAAATCAGATGGACTTTATCAGGTGAACTACTGAGAAACAGAAAGTATTTTGGACTCTGATGTCAAGGATGCTTCTGGAAAGAGATTAAATATCTGGCACATCCTATGAATGACTCTTCTTGGTACAAACACATGACCAGTTCAGTGGTGAACTATGCCAAGCAGCAGTTTTGGTATAGTTACTTCTCTGCCTGTTCACCACTGACACATCCTGCTGCATCATCAACATGCAATGGACCTGAAACCATTCAAATCACCCTACAGACTTCTTCATGATTGTCGTGGTTTAACCTCAGTTGGCAACTAAGCACCACGCAGCCGCTCGCTCACTCCCCCCCACCTCCGGTGGGTTGGGGGAGAGAATTGGAAAAGCACATGAGAAAAACTTGTGGGTTGAGATAAAAACAGTTTAATAATTGAAATAAAATGATAATGATAATAATATGATAATAGTAATAATACACAAAGCAAGTGATGCACAGTACAATTGCTCACCACCTGCCGACCGATGCCCAGCCAGTCCCCGAGCAGCGCCCC
>NW_008825566.1:893988-901557 GCF_000699105.1 Pygoscelis adeliae | reverse complement strand
GCCAGTCCCCGAGCAGCGGCCCCCCCGGCCAGCTTTCCCCAGTTTATGTACTGAGCATGACGTCACATGGTATGGAATGTCCCTTTGGCCAGTTTGGCTGTGCCCCCTCCCAGCTTCCTGTGCACCTCCAGCCTTCTCAGTCGGTAGAGCATGGAAAACTAGAAAGTCCTTGGCCAGTGTAAGCACTACCTAGCAACAACTAAAACATCGGTGCCTTATCAATTTTGTTCCCATCCTAAATCCAAAACACAGCACTGTACCAGCTACTGGGAAGGAAATTAACTCTATCCCTGCCGAAACCAGGACAATGGGTCACTGCCTACCCAACAATCACACAACAGCTGGGTCTTCTCTCGTTCAGATGAGACATGGCCAGCCTGTGCTGAGGCCCACAGGCCCCCAAGAACCTTGATCTTCAACATCTGAGAAATAGGAGCAGATCTCTGGTTATTTCTGGGTGACTCACTGTTAGGAGAGTGAGAAGAGGCAATGCAATTCAGATGGAGAATACTGAAAAACAGCTATGGAAAACAGCACTAATGACACAAAAAGAAGCAGGTACTAAGACGGTCATTTCTAGGATCAGGCCCAGATAAAAGCTTCAAACTTACATCATCTCCTTCAATTCAGGAACTTGACTGAAAGTTTCAGGATGTTTGTATAACACAGCTTCCAGCACAGCACCACATATTTGACTTCAGACCACACAAGCAAGCTGAATTTGCCTTAAAACTGTGTTTGAGAAAGCACATCATTCTATTGTAGTTAAGTATGCTGTGTGAGCAAGTTCAACAAGGAATGGTAACTTTGTGCGTATGTCTTTCCACAGACTTGCTACACTAGATATTCATGAGGAGCTCAGTATCTTTTAGAATAGCATCAGTCAATGGCAGATGGGATCTATTGGACCACACAGAGATGATTTTTCATTTCTGTTTATGTTTTCTATTTCATCTTTAGGAGTGTAGTTTAAAGACTTTAGAAAGACTGTGGCAAGTAGAAAATTTTTAATGACCATATGGACTCATAGTCCAAAGTTGAGCCTGAAGACCTGGAGTTGTAGGACCCAGCTTTTGTTTATCATGTTTTTTTAGTCACATATGGCAGCTACAGCAGCTTTCTTGTTTTTCAACTGTCTTGAAGGGCTAGGTCAGAATATGTCTTGTGTGTGTTCTTGCTTTTCCTGAGTTGTGTCAAGACCATAGCCTGAGGAGAACTTCTGAGTCCATTTAATCTTTACGACTTCAAAGGTTTTCAAACAGTGTCAGTAAACAGGAACTCATTTCTTAACATTTTGAAAGAGGTCTGCATACCTACTAAAAGCATATGCCAAAAAGAAGGTATAGATGTTTTTAGATATACAACACATAAGCAGTGTGTGGCTGGCTCCACAGATATCAGCATGCTGCTGTCCTTCAAGAGCTTAAGGGATTTGCTTTTCCAGTCTCAAACTCTTTGGTTATGGCTTCCTTTTCTCCTCAGCCTTCTTCAGTTCTGCAAGTTGCAGTTTTTTGTAGCATGCTGCCACGGGATTGCTTGGTGTCAATGGTTGGGGATTTTATGTAGGGCAGTATGGGACGGTGCAAGCATTGTATGGTTCAGGCGGGTTGAAGAGCTTCTGGCATAGACATTGCTCCAGAGTGCACTCATGTAGTATGCAGCATGGCTCATTAATTGCTCCAAATCATGATAGTCTTGGGCAGCAATTGTACAAATCAGTTTAATCTTGGATATCCTGTCTAGTCACTTGTCCTGGTTTTGGCTGGGATAGAGTCAATTTTCTTCCTAGTAGCTGGTACAGTGCTGTGTTTTCGATTTAGGAGGAGAATAATGTTGATAACACACCAATGTTTTAGTTGTTGCTAAGCAGTGCTTACACTAAGTCAAGGACTTTTCAGCTTCCCATGCTCTGCCAGGTGCACAAGAAGCTGGGAGGGGGCACAGCCAGGACACCTGACCCAAACTGGCTAAAGGGATATTACATACCATGTGATGTCATGCTCAGTATATAAGCTAGGAGGAGTTGTCTGGGGGGCAACGATTGCTGCTTGGGGATGGGCTAGGCATTGGTCAGCGGGTGCTGAGCAATTGCATTGTGTGTCACTTGTTTTGTATATTCTTTTATCATTATTATTATTTTCTCTTCCTTTGCTGTCCTATTACACTGTCTTTATCTCAACCCACAGGTTTTACTTTTTTTTTCCTGATCCTTTCCCAGTGGGGGGGGGGGAAGGGTGAGCGTGCGGCTGTGTGGTGCTCAGTTGCCGACTGGGTTTAAACCACAACATCGCTAACACACATTTAGATATAAAACAATTAAAGTTATAAACACAAAAACGCTGACCAGAAAATGGTTGTTTGGTCTCTGATATGGCCACATTTGGGAACACGCTTTCAGAACAAAGTGAACTCATCTATTTCCTGGGTCGGGAGAGAGGAATTGAGGAGGCGGTGCTTTGTAGTACAGTACAGATGAATGTGCTGCATGCATTTTGAGAAAAATGCCCCGATCTTATGACATTAACACGGGAAGTGGTGGCAATAAAGGTAAAGAAGGAAAAGGACAGTCAAAGGCAGTAGAATCTGTTTGTTATAGAAGAACATCAGCTTTTATATAGTGGTGACCTCACTGTCATTGGATTATACTAATAATTTGCAATGAATAAACTGGGTACTGAATACATTAAGCCATAATAATTGCATATAGTTGCAATAATTGCATAATAATAGCCTAAATGTTAGATAGTTATTCTGAAAGACATGGAGGAAAATAAACGCTAAAACATCAGAACAGTTCTTCTTGTAAGGTCCAGCACTGATCTCTCCCTACATGGTAGTGTGATATATGTGCTGATAATTGCTCTGCAGCTTCTGATCACTACACTGCATTGTTAGCTAGCCACTGGGACTGCACTTGGATTGAAAAAATTGAAACCCCATGCACTGAATGAGTATAATAGAATGCTCTCTGTGTAAATTATATTTATTTGGCTGCAGCCAGCAAGATAAAATGCTTAATCTAAAAAACTAATAATCACAAAACAGAAATTCATCACTATAACTCATTTCTGTGGTACATGTTACAAATTAAAAAATAAACACTAGAGGAAACTATATATAAAGAATCCCAGAGGCTTTTAAACTATTCAAAATGGATCATAATTTAACAGCTGAACAACTGTAATATTACTTTATTGATGGATTGTGCTCACAAGTTGTGACTGTGCAGATAAATTACATTTCTTAAAAAATTAGAAGCAAATTATGGAAGTCTTTTTTTTTTTTTTAAATGGTGCTATTGAAATTCAATTCTTAAGCTTCATAATTTTGTGTTTGCCTTTATCAGGAAAAAGTGTCACACTATAATTAAACAGTGAGTAGTCATCTTTAATTGATGCAGGAGTTCATGCTGAAATTAGAAGCAAAATTTTATATACTTAATGGTTAAAGTATTGTTTCCATTGGATGGAAACATGCTGCATTCAAAATAAGATATAAATTTTAGAATATAAAGATTCTACTTTTTAATATCATGTACTGTGTGAGAAAAAACATGGATGATTCTATAAATAGAGATATAAGGAAAATGAATACTCAGTTTAAAGTGAATTGCTCGCTTATGCAGACTGTCATATTGATGAATAAAATAATCTTTCATTTCTGAATTGAACTAGTGTGATCTAAGAGTACATTAAATTTGAAGACTCCTTTCCAGATCCAATTTATTTGTCTTGCATCCTCCTGCAGCCAAACTGCAAGACAGACCATGCAGAGGGTATACGATTACATTATTGTCTAGTTGTTGTCAGTAGAAAATACAGACTATCAGCTTCCTGATAAAGAAACTTAAAATGTGTATTGATCTTATCAAATTATTTGGTAAGCTAACGTACAAAAACTTCCACTCTGGCAAACGTTGGTGCCTGTATAACTGGTCCAAAAATAGGAAGTAATATCACTTTTCAAATTAGGTTTTCTTCAGGAAATTTGAATTCTTTGTTTATCCATTGAGAACATATTGTCAACTTGCTCAATGCACTCCTTGGCCCTCCAAATCAGGATATCCACAAAGTAGAATGGTGTAAAAATATTCTTCAGAGGTCCTTTGAAGTTTCCTTTCTCCTTGGAAAGAAGTGAGAAAAAAAAAATCTTTTTCCACTAAGGCAGTCTTTACCTAAAATCCAAAATTTTTACTTAGAAAATAAATGGTAATGTGGGACAGAGCGAGACGGTGAAAAGCACAAGGATAGCTACAAATTTAATAGTTGCACTTGTTAGTGTCATTTAGTCCCAATCCTACAAACATTGCCAGCCTTCATGTTACATAGGGAAATAACCATGTTAGCTTTGATGCCGTAAGTCATGAATCAGGAATAATAAAGTGCTTAAATAATCACAGTCTGCAATTCTTTTGTTATGGAGCCTCTAAACTCAAAGAAGGATCTTGTTGATGATGATAAGCGGAAAAGTACCACAGCAGTAACAAAAAATTCCCATTTAATGTAATTTACAGGTGACTGGGGAGACTCACAATTGATGGTCAAGCAGGAATTTAAAAGAATTAAAGCTATGTTGTGCCTAAGCCTATTACGCCTGACACATTCTGAACTGGATGTGAACAAGCTGTAAGCCTTACCTTTGGATGCATTACTAGCATTTAAATAGACAATTAAAACTTCCACAAGCATTTATCAATTTTCAAATATATAAGCAGTCAGTGAAATATAAACCAAGATCTTTTTACATCATGGAAGACAATGTAATATCAAATGATCAGGCACTCAAATCTTTTATGCCAGCAATGACCAATAAATCAGACTTCAGAAAATCTTTCTCAGTTTCCAGTTATCATGATAGCAGTTATCATATCTATAAAGGATGGGAATGAAGCTTCATTCTGCTCTCAGTTCTACCCATATGTTTTACTTTAAGCAGTTATTGGATAAAAAAAAAAAAAAAAAACAGAATTAATCCAGGGAAGGAATATATATCTCACTCTATGTTTCTCCTTAAAACTCTTCCTCATTAAAATAATTTTTAAAAATCAAGTTGCTGCCTTTCTTTAAAACAGATGAAAGTGAATCAGGTGTTTTCCATTCATGATTATGACTAGCTATAGGAAGAAAATCTGTTTGCTTTTTTAAAACTACATATTTGTTCAGAAATGAGTTCACACTAGCTGAATTAAAAATCAAAGTAAAAACCTGAGCCTTTCAGCTTTACTAGGAATTTTTTATATACCTAATCTTAAAGAACATAACCATCACATGTGAATTTGAATATGTGGAGCGTGTATGCATCTATTCCAAACACCATTTGAAGCTAACAAGAATTCATGCCCTTTTCGTTGGACTCCATAGAGATTTAAGCTAACTCCAAAAATAATGCTATGAGAACTATTTCAAGAAATTAATATCTGGATGTGAATCCAAGGAGTAATGAGTAGCTTGTTGGTAGTAAACCTTTGCTATTTACCATATTCAAAATGTATTTTACTTGAATTTCATCTTATTAGCAAAATATGCTGTATTTCTTTAAAGTGATGGCAAGAACACTGTAGATCATTACCAAGGACATTATATAGTCTTCTGTGCTCAACCATGTATGTATATGAATGCTATTTAAAGAGTTGGAAATGCCAGCAGATAATTTGTTTAGTTATCATTTACTGAAATGGTGAATTTCTCTACTGAAAGAGCCCAATTATAACCACCTGGTCATATTCACCATCTGCTCCCAAACAAGTTGCCAAGCTAAGAGGCTTGCACTTAAAATGCTCCATCAGAATAGAAGACTTTTATACAATGGATTACAATAGTCCCGATTTAGAATAGAGATCAAAGTCTATACTTTGTGATCTAAGAAGATACTTGGATTTTCCTTGTCATGTATTATGAATCAGGTAAAAACAGCAATAAGAAAACAGTTTCAGTCATTTCTCCAAAATGAATCATAATCCAGATAGCTATGTTTCTAAATTGTGATTGGAAATCAGCCTATATAGAAATTTGGTGTGAAAGATGGTGCTTTATAAACTTGTCCTTTAGTGTTTGATATATAATTTGAAAAAAAATTCAAATTAACCTCTTTTCCATTACTAGATGTAAGTAATTATAAATTACAGCTGTGTTTTAAATCAGAAAATGAATTTATAGAATTATTTTTTTTCCAGTTCTCTTTAGACCTTAAATAAGACAGGAAACCAAAAATCATCATAATTATTCTGTGTGAAACTTACCTTTCTACTTCTGCGTATAATTAGATATGAATATCTTTATATTGAATCTAGGCATTTATTTTTCAAGAAATACATATAGTATTGTTTACAAGTCTCTTGATTCAAGGAAGCCAAATGGATAGGGCTTCTTTACATCTGTTCAGTACTAGCTATCATTTATATCTTAATCTAATTATTGATGCTTTGCCTATCTCAGAATATATGTACATGAACTGAACTGCAACGTCACTGAATTACTCTGCTGAAAATGCTTAGGCCAGGCTGAAAATCCTTGCTGGCCCATGTAATTTCACTCATATAAGAAGAAAAATGGGGCAAGTGAGGGTTTGGAAAATTGCAGGCTGTGAGTTTTGTTAGAGTTGTTTAGAAAATTAAATGTAAAATGATTGAATAGAGAGCTGGCAGAGATAAGTTTGAGTCATTGTTAGTTGTTGAAACCTTTAAGCCCAAAAATATTATCAGTGGTCCTTCTGTCCATAGTTACAGTGATCCTGCAAGCCAAATTTCTATATGCCACACATTTTTGCTGTAATATCTTAAACTTTTCCAGCTGAATGAATATTTTTTCTCACAAGAAAATCCACTTTCAGATTATATAGGTGTGTTTTTGTGCTTGTATATTAAAAGTGAAGTTAGTTATATTGGTCCACAATCCACCACTTGACCAATTGTTCCTTTTGAGCTTCATGGCTCTGGTGCCCTCAAAAAATAAATCCAAATAGAATCAGAATCATAGAATCATTAAGGTTGGAAAAGAGTTGGAAGAGACCTCCAAGATCATCGAGTCCAACCATCAACCCAACAACACCATGCCCACTAAACCATGTCCCTAAGCGCCTCATCTACCCGTCTTTTAAATACTTCCAGGGATGGTGACTCAACCACTTCCCTGGGCAGCCTGTTCCAATGTTTAACTACTCTTTCAGTAAAGAAATTTTTCCTTACATCCAATCTAAACCTCCCCTGGCGCAACTTGAGGCCATTTCCTCTCGTCCTATCGCTAGTTACTTGGGAGAAGAGACCGACACCCACCTCACTACAACCTCCTTTCAGGTAGTTGTAGAGAGCGATGAGGTCTCCCCTCAGCCTCCTTTTCTCCAGGCTAAACAAGCCCAGTTCCGTCAGTCGCTCCTCATAAGACTTGTTCTCCAGACCCCTCACCAGCCTCGTTGCCCTTCTCTGGACACGCTCCAACATCTCAACGTCCTTCTTGTAGTGAGGGGCCCAGAACTGAACACAGTATTCGAGGTGCGGCCTCACCAGTGCCGAGTACAGGGGCACGATCACTTCCCTACTCGTGTTGGCCACACTATTTCTGATACAGACCAAGA
>NW_008825566.1:885689-891864 GCF_000699105.1 Pygoscelis adeliae | reverse complement strand
CCTGTCCCTTCTGAAGAGTCTATAGCCATCCATTGCAGCACTCCAATCATGGGAGTCACCCCACCATGTTTCTGTGATGGCATCTAAGTCATACCTCTCCCGCTGCACAATGGCTTCCAGCTCCTCCTGTTTGCCGCCCATGCTGCATGTATTGGTGTAGATGCACTTGAGCTGGGCTATCGATTTCGCCCCCAGCATCGGCATGCCACCCCTAGGCTCGTCTCTAGCGAGCCTGGTTTTATCCCCTTCCCCCTTCAAACCTAGTTTAAAGCCCTGTCAATGAGCCCTGCCAATTCATGGGCGAGAGTTTTCCCCCTGTGAGACAGCTGAACTCCATCTGTTGCCAGCAGGCCCGGTGCCGTGTAAACCTCCCCATGATCAAAAAAGCCAAAATTCCTCTGATGGCACCAGCCCCTGAGCCACGTGTTGATCAGGTGTGTTTTCCTGTTCAATAACAGCAAATAAACAAGCAAAAATAAAATACAACAACTGTGCTCGGTCTCTAAGCTTACTGAAAGATGCATACGTTTCATGTTTGACAAAAAGCTCAGTTCCAGGAATCTAGTGTTTACATGAAAATATCCATTTTATTATATGAACATTTAAGTGTCTAGATTTCACTGTTTCAGGAACAATCCAAACAGAATTCATATTATCTCTAAATGCATTGAAATAAAAAAAATACAAACATTTATTTATTATTTTTAATTAGACTTTTAACACTGATCTCATGATTTTTGAATGTACAAGAATGACAATCTCAGGACTTGAGATTTACTTCAGGCACCAGTCATGGAGGACTATGTTATGAGTTGAGAACAGAGAAATCTATTTCTTATAAAGCAATTTAATTAAGAAGGACATTTAAAAATTAAAACTGCTAAGAACAGTCATTGTTTTACTAAAATGGGAGTGACTATGCCAAGGAAATTAAGTAATGTGAATTTGGGAGTAATTGCACAAGAATTGTGATAAACTAACTAATCAGTGTTCCTTAAAATCTTTTCAGACTGACTGACTGAGTTGAATGACTCTGTGGTTTCTATTTTTGTTTTATTAAAGCTGTATGGAGAATAATTTCATTTTGGAAGATTCTAATTCCTTTCTTATTCTCTTGTTGTTACTGTTTCATACTGAAATGAGCAAATGAAGCCATTTGCACTTTTTTACAAAATGAAGTTTGCCCAAATTATCAGGTTTTTAATTGGGCCTCACTCAAAATAGCTAAAGAATACAAGCTGTAATTTCATAAGTTTTCAATAGACATTCTTCCACAAACATTTCAGTTTTGACCCAACCATTAAAGAGAGATTAAAAAAAAAGTATCCCATATTTAATCTTTTCATTTTCTTTTGTCAGAGTAGTCCCTGATCATTGTCTAGGGTGAAAAATGACAATGAACCAAAGAAGAAATAACTGTTCAAGAAGAAGATAGATTCTGAACAGAGAAATGAGTATGTTTAAGCAACAGTTTGAGATTTTTCCAACAGGAATCATAAAGAATTTCAAACCAAATCTACAAATAGTTTACATAATCTCAAAATTTAATTTTTCAGCAGATATTTTCACCTGCAAAACTTCATCAGGCTCTAGCTACCTGAGTGTCTAGTTGCTGTATCACTAACTTTTGTTGATCCACCATTTACTTGCAGTGGTTGTTGCTGTTGCTCTCTCTCCAGTCTCTCAGTGGTACTGCAGCATATGTTTCTCCTTACTGTCTTGGGGCCTTGATTACCAAACAAAAAATATCACCACAATATGATTGCAAACACTGATTTAGTTTTTCCAAAAACTGCCAGTTCAGAATAGCTGCAGGATCTTAGATACATTAACACTTTCAAGTAGACACTATCCCAGTGTATTTCTACCAAGCTGCCCTCATCTACCCTCCCTCTTTCTTCCACATTTTTCCTACTCTTTATTTCTGTTTCCACCAACAAAACACAAATCTTTAATATCTCCAGAAAGCTGAAGATGTTTTATAGTGATAAGGAAAGGGTAATTGTCTGTCTTGATGGGGAGAGAATAGTGACCACTTTTATTTTCTTGTTTATTAAAAAAAAAAAAAATGAAGCCAGACAGCCAATGATATGGCCTTCCAGCTCAGCTGAGAAGATGGCAGGCATATCACAGTCAAAAATAGGGAGAACGGGGAGAGATGGTTGCTGCAGAAATAAGAAGGATCTTGGCAGTTCCAATACACATGGGTTCACATTGGGTAGGCAGTCATTAGGGCACATCAGAATAACTTCTTTTCATAGCTAGGCAACATCTGCCCTTTCTATTGAGCTCATAAGGCTGTTGCGGGCTCGAAGGGTTATTCACATTTTTTCATAAATGAATCTACTAGATAATGCCAATGTAGACTGCAGACACAGTTCTATTGCTCCTTCTTCAGTACCTTTGCCACCCCATCCTTTTGCAGCCCACATGTCACTACTTCTATAAGAGAGGACACTGAATGTCCAGCAGCTCCCAAATAACCTCTCCTGTTAGGACAACTGAAGCCTGAAAGACTCACGCTCTTGACTGATGTCTGTTCATCGATAGGGCACCTGCTGTTACCAAATCCAAAACGGTAACTGGTAGCTAACCAGCATCTGTCCATCTTCTACATTTTGAACCATAAATGGCTCCAAATGAATTTGATCTGTTTTGATTTCCATTTTGCACTGTGCATTTTGTTTTTAATAGAACCTTATATAGTTCATTGCTCACTGTAGAAGTGTAATCATATTTTTTGGCCCTTCAGAGTAAGGTAGTGTCAATGACACAAAGACCAGAGCTAGAAAAACAAACTCCAGAGCTGCCAAATGGAGTTTTTGGATCCCAAAGTCTGCAGGGCTGGGATTTAAAATACTGCTGAATTTGGATTCCCAGCTACAGGCAGAAGCTTCAGGCCAGTGGCTGCCAGAGGCTGCACTGTGAGATTTCAGTAACTCAGGGGAAAGAAGGAAATGGAAAAAAAAAAAAAGATAGGGACATTTTTTAATGACTTGCATCTGCTATCTATAAAATCTCTCAGTGCAGGCAAACAGCTCTCAAAAATTTACATAAATATTCAGCCAGGACATCCCTCGTGATTTCGCACTTCCGGATCACACAGATGAGTGAACTAGCCTCAGCTGGCACAGGTAGTAGCCATTTCTTTACTTGGACTTCTGCTTTCATTCTTTTTTTATGTATCCCTTTTGCTTTTGCAAATACCAAACAAGAATTAGACTCCAAGTAAAGAAGAGTGATTTAAGTCCCTTCCTCCATGAAAAACTTACTCCCCAGCCATCTGGCATCTCCTTAGGTGGTAACTAAAAATGTTCTGGTGATAGATGAGGTTGCATTTGTGAACTTTATGAGCCATGGTGATAAGAATATAAGTGCTCTGCCAAGTAACAATGGCACAATGGCTCCATTAATCTTGTCTGGCACAGCACCATGAATATATAGATCTGTTTGCCTGTCATACTCTAAGAAGGAGATGTGAACTCGGCCACTGTGTATTTTGCTAGGCCATCTGGCAGTGATGGTAGCTATCCACAGAGACAAAAAATGTCCTATAAAATGGTGGAGTACCATCCCTTTTAGCTGCTGAAGCATGCCTGTTGGGGAGTCTGGACATGTAGATGTGTGTGTCATCAGTATTGTCAACACAGCTGGGAGATTCACTTGGGCAAAGCTTGCTATGATATCACATATCACTACTGAAAGGTAATATGGATCAGGAACAGGAGATGCTACTTTCCAAATCATTTTTCAGTCCTTGAACTGACTATCAGCAGAGCAATGGAAGTTGAGGGTTGCAAGCTTCCAAACGTACCACGTAAGTCGTCTTTGTGACAGTCACTGTTATTGCTATACAGGTCATTTTCCATTTTCTCATTCACAGAACATAATTTTTCTTATCCTGCAGTTCTTCTTCTGCTGACAGTTTCCCCATATTTTGCATGGTGACCCTGTGCCATAAGGCTTCATTATTCTAATGAACCAGACACTGGAGAAAAAGGGTAGTAGTTCAGATACATTTTAACTTTTTTTTTTCTTTTTAACCAGTATAGGCCAGCCAGTTTAGGCTACTGTAAATTAATCTGCATCTGTGCCCCTGGCTCTGAACAGATAAGTTCAGGCATAGTGCAGAGATTCTTCTTACAGCAGTGCCACTGGTAGATACTGCTTGTTGCTCGTGCTGCTGACATGGTTGCCAAGGCAGAAGATAAGAACAGTGTATTGCCATTACTGTGCTGCAATGCAGCTGTGGCTTAGTCCCACTTTGGGGTAGAGCACTAATTTTATAGGGGTTGATCTGAGAATCAGAGCAGCCAAAGGACACTCTCAAAATGGTGATATAAAATGTCTGTCAAAGCAAGGCCCACAGGACAAGCAAGAACAGCTGAATACAATGCAATGTGAGATGCAAAGCAGCATATCTGTGGTGAACACTCACAAAATGAACTCCTCTACCTTCTTGCCAGTCCGTTGATTCCTACTTGTAACAGTCATGTGCCCATGCTGTTTACAGTTTCAATTTTCCACAAATTGATGATCTTTAGTGCATATATCCAGCAACAATTATCATCAAACCAAAGCTTTGTCTCTACCACTTCTTTTGCAGATTTGTCTGGTACTGAACATAATTCCTTCCACCCTTCTATTGTTTCCTTTTATGTATTTTCATGAGTTGCTCTTGGTTTCAATTTCAGTTCCTGAATGTCTAATCTTTTTAATAAATATGCAGTATATTTATGACTTACTTTATTCTTATAGTAAACCAGAACTTCCTTAAGTTAAGCTTTCATTTTTTTGAATTTTAGTAAGTCTGTTTTCTGAGATATGTTTTTATTTCCATCAAGATTTAATAGGATCCAAAAATCTGTTTCAAAAAAGTTAAAAGAATCATAATTTCTATATAAAAGCCTTTAAGGTCTCAAAATACTCATTTAAAATTTGAGTAGACCTGAATTTTTTAAAGCTCATTTTTAAACATAATTGGTCATTAACAAAATTATTCTCTTTTCTTCCTAATAATCTTAGGAGAGGTGACTCTTCTGAAGTGTTTCAGTAGGTCAGGTATTCCCAGGTAACTAATTCCTCAGTGAATATAGTTTCTCTCTTCTAGGTTTTTGTATTAGTTACCTTTCTTGTAATGTCAAGAGACATTATTATATTGCACAATCATTCTTAATTTGAGAAAGGTGTTTAAATAGTGTTAATATACAGATAAAAGTTGAAGTACACAATATTTATAAGAATACAGAAAAAATGTTTAAAGAACAATCTGTTAATACAGTAAAGAATTTGGGGTCACATTTTTCATCTGAAAAATTCAGAAGGCTTACAAAAGACACTGACTTTGTAAAGAAAGATTATAGTTAGACACTGTTAAAGATTGAGGCTGAACTTCAGTTTGGATATGAAGACATTTGTGTCTACATGTAGTTGTCTCTAATGTGAGCTAAGTATCTAAGCTCAGATAATAGTCCATGGAGATCCAGTGAATGAAGTCCATGTAAACTTAAGAGCACTTTAGCTAACCATAAAACAGGAGCCTGAAGTGGAGTTTATGGCTTACCTGTAGGTATATTTTGCAATATTTGATGCCATGCAGCACGTGAAACATTGTAAGGGACTGGCAGATGTTACATGGGGCTAACAGATATGACATGGGACCTGTCATATGACACATGACCATATGACGTGCCTGTCAGGAGAGGCAGGTGGAAGTTAGGAGGGATACTCTAATGCATCATGTGTGATACTAAATGCCTAAGCTCAGTCAGATGAATCACCAGAACATCTCATTTCCTAAACTATGCAATTAAAACCATACTACGTTCTCCAAGCAACAGGGAAAGTATGAGGATGGAGGTATGAAGTTGAGGAGATTGTGGTCTTTATAATAAAGACTATGGAAATTATGTTAGACTGTCATAGTGATGGGTTACAGCCTCCTGATAAATCATTTTTGGACATGAAATAATTGTAAATATTTCTTAAAATTCACTAATGGCACAGTAAGGTGCATTACCTAATATCAAATGAATATCATGATATCATATGAAAATCATAATTATAAGAATACTGATGGCTAGATTTGTACCCAAGTTCCAGGTCTGCATCCTATTCCTCCATATCTCCTCACCTCTTTACCTCTTGTATTCTTTATTCACTACCCCTCAGACTC
>NW_008825566.1:882368-885643 GCF_000699105.1 Pygoscelis adeliae | reverse complement strand
ATTCAAAGGTTATTTTGTGTGTCCTTTTGAGACAGTCCTCCTGAGACAGGCAAATGCTTCATCGTAACATTGGAAAGGTGAAGTGTCACTCAAATTAGTAAGATATAATGGCCTGAGCTCCCTTTGCTGCTTATACACATGCTTATTAGAGCCACCCCAAGACTGTTCTGAGAGGAAACATCCCATCCCAGAATCTGGTATCTGGTCTGTCCAGTCTCTCATGAGCATCCTGTGCTTAGCCTAGAGGAAGTTTGCCACAAATCCCATCCACCCTTGGATCAGTTAATGTCAGAACCCTTTAGAAATGACCCAAAGACTCCCATGCAGGTGAGGCTGAAGGCTACACTGAGTGCTGTGATCACAGTACAAGTGAATGCTCTGCTAAAGGTCGTCAAAAGCATTGATTGCACTTGAGTTTGCCCTCTTGCAGCCTCAGTAGGTGTTTACAGTGATTTAAAATGGACACATAATATTCTGGATATGTTTTAGAGAAAGTAATATTAAAGCATATATTAACCAAGAGCAGGTTGGTCGGTTGGTTTGTTTTTAATCCAAAGTACACATTGCTCTAAACATTTTTAGGTTAGAGGTGTTTCTATTAGAATGGGTGTCATCCCTATAACTGTGCTTAATGCTGCCTGAATGGGAATAAGCTTCAGTCTGTAAAAGATGCAGCTGTATTGGTGCAGTGCCTGACCTGAAGAGGATACTCATCTGGACAGTTCATTCATGTCTAACAGCATCTGTCCACAGAGCAGTACAAGGTTGTGCAAAAACTCCTCCAGTATTCTTGCTAATTCCTAGAGGACCCAGCAGGATGATTGTTTGTATGTTCATTGTCTTCGAGGTTAGTACTGAGCTGATAATTGTTGTATTTATATTTTCCCTAAATAGCAAATTCCGACTTTAGGGCCTATTATTAAGTCTGAGGAATTTTAAATGAGGATATTAAAAGTTTTGAATAAGTGAGCTATGAGACCCTCAGGACCTCCACAGTGTGCTCTCAGAAAGCTAATCCTATACAGCTTTAAATTGCTCTGCCATCCTTGAGGACTTGTATGCTTTTTATTTCAAGTGAGCTTATGCACCACCATTGTCTGAATACATAGACTTGCTACAGTACTGTGATTTAGCATATCTGTCTCATTAACAAAAATGAGCACAGTTTTTCCTTCATTCTCCATAAAAACATCAGCATCCGTGTTAAAATATTAAAATGGATTTTTATTGCATTTTTTAACCTCAAATAAATTTGAGACATATAAATGACTGTCTTTTTTATTATTATTTTTTACAATATGGCATCCTTCCAAGCTTTCTTTGCTTGATATAATGTTTACAAGGATTGTTTTATTTTAAAGGGAAATGCATAGATCTTGATCTGAGAACAGCCTTTGAAAAATCAGTTCATTTATTGTTTTGTTTCCTTTGTGAATCAAACTAAAAAAAAAAAATCAGTATTATTAAAAAAAATTTCTGTATTTATATATGAATCTTAATATAATGAAAATTATTATTTTGAGGCATTCATGTGATAAACATGTAAATTATGCTAATGATAGTTTCTCTAGTACAAAAATGTAAACATGGAAATCCCAACAACTCTTTCTTGGTTTGTCAGGAAAGTCCCATCCTAAAAATCCCTGTACATGGAACTACTTGTCAAAGTTTTGGTGAGATCTTTCTCCATGTGGGAAAAAGAAAGACTGCTTATTTAAAGGTCTTTACCAGTATCTGTGTATCTAATCATAAAGATATTATTTTAAGCATAATTTTCTGCATTTTTATCAGAATTCATTAATATATTAACAGTAGTCAAAATCATATCTTTATTTATTATTTTCTTAAAAATAATCATAACTCTTTTCAAGGTGCAGATAATTTGGTGAAAACTTTCCTTAAAGTTTGAACTGAACAAGTATTGTACCATGACATCATGGAGCTATCTTCGACAGGAGGTATGATACTGAGGCTCCAACAGGGATACAGGCAATTACCATTGTCTTTTAAGTAGAGGTGTTACTCGTTACTTTGGATCTACATCTTGAATATGACTTTCTTAACAAGCTAAGCCCCCTCTGTAATTTCAGATAAATGAGTATTCCTTGCTTATGTGTAGTGATGCTAACGCTCTATCAATCAGCAGCTGTACTTTATCCACAAGAGGGATGAAATTCAGTCATGTCTCTCTCTCCCTGTATATACTTTAAGTACATTGGAAGTCCTAAATTTGTGAGGTATCACTTCAACTTCAGGAAGAAAAAATAGCTTTTGACTATCTCCTTTTTCATAAGACTGTAAGTCATGCATTATATGTCCTTTGGATATTCACCAAGGCACATGCAGAACACGTAAATTTAATCCTTTCCTCATGTTCTAAAAATATATTTATTTTTGTAGTAATGAAGAAGTCTGTTTGTTTTAGTGAAATGCTAGGAATACAAGTATGACAGTTTCATTTTAAGCACTTTAGGCAGATTATTGTATTAGAGGTCTTTTCGTTGATTAGCTAGGAAAGGTTCTGGATTTTATTAAGTTGTTTCTGCTGTTACAGGGGATTGATTATGTAAATCTGATACATTGTTTGAGTACAGAAAAACATTCTGGAAGTCCTTTTTCCTTGAACTTAGAAGGCACACTTTTTTTTTTTTTTCCTGAAATTTCAAATTTTGCCCTCCCACTATGCATGTTGGTATGAAGGTCAAGGTCACGCTCTTAAAAATATTGAGCTATTTCCTTATGTTTTGATATCTAGAATTGTTTGCCCAAATACATGACCTCAGGTTACCCAAATATTGTGTGAATACTTACAGATGGGATCACCAGGTCTCCCATCAATAGTGAAGCGGTAGTGAAGCCCCAGAGCAAATATTCCTGTAGTTGGGACTTTGAGAAAGCTCTCTCTCCTTTAGAATTAGGACTCAGAGATCCCATTTGTACCAATAAAGTAACATAATTGAAAGTTCCAGTTATATTATTTGTGGGGTTTTTTTAAGTACACCTATTCTAGTATATTATTATAATTTACATAACGCAGAGATTATCTGCATTGAACAAGCTCTTTACTGAATTAAACATAGAGTTGGTGTGACTTTCCAGCTAATAACAAACTTCTGTTTATTTCAACATCTTCCTCTCAGGATCAAGCCACCGAGGCGAAGGGCTCCGAAGCGGAGGATCGCGCCGGGGGACCCTTCCTGAAGCGGCAAAACCGCGGCAAAACCCGCAAGAAGCAAAGGCGCAGGGAGTGAGAGGGAGCCCCAGCCCCCCCATTC